>NC_090031.1:1605000-1775000 GCF_037176765.1 Anolis sagrei | reverse complement strand
TAATATTATTCATAATTATAATATCCATATTTCATTATTATTATGTAATATTATAATACTACTAAAATAATAATTGGAAGGACAGAATGTAAATCACACTAATAATATTATTCATAATTATATTATCAATATTTTACTATTATATAATATAATACTACTCAAATAATAATTGGAAAGACAGAATGTAAATCACACTAATTCTATTATTTGTAATTATATTATAATATCAATATTTCATTATTATTATATAATATTATAATGCTACCAATAATAATAATCGGAAGGACAGAATGTAAATCACACTAGTAATATTATTCATAATAATATTATCAATATTATATTATTATATAATATAATACTACTCAAATAATAATTGGAAAGACAGAATGTAAATCACACTAATTCTATTATTTGTAATTATATTATAATATCCATATTTCATTATTATTATGTAATATTATAATACTACTAAAATAATAATTGGAAGGACAGAATGTAAATCACACTAATAATATTATTCATAATTATATTATAATATCAATATTTCATTATTATTATATAATATTATAATGCTACCAATAATAATAATTGGAAGGACAGAATGTAAATCACACTAATAATATTATTCATAATTATATTATAATATCAATATTTCATCATTATTATATAATATTATAATACTAATAATAATAATAGTTGGAAGGACAGGATGTAAATCACACTAATAATATTCATAATAATATTATAATATCAATATTTCATCATTATTATATAATATTATAATACAACTACTAATAATTATCAGAAGGACAGGATGTAAATAATGTTAATGTTACCTATAAATAAAGCAATGTACTTATATTACCATTAATATTATTATTATTAATAATAATAATAATTAGAGGGTCCGATTGTGAATAATGTCAGTAATATCTATCATATGAATATGATATATGACTAGTAAGAATAATATTTGTAATAGCAATATGTATAATAATTATAATAATAATAATAATATACTATCATTACTGCTAAGATTAATAATTGGAAAGACAGAATATAAATAATAATTATGGTAATAATATAATGCATTACTACTACAGTTAAGGATGGGAAGGGCAGAATGCAAATAAATAAATAATGGTAGCAATAATGTACTACTAATAATTGTGGGGTCAGAATGGAAATATTAATATAATGTACTACTACTAATCATAATAATAATTGTGAGGGCAGAATGCTAATTAAAATAATATAATGTACTACTACTACTACTAATAATAATAATGAGGGCAGAGTGCAAATAATAATAATAACTAATAAAATGCACTACCAATAATATTAATTGTAGGGCAGAATGCAAAAAAATATAATGTACTACTTTTAATAATAATATTATAATTGTGATGGCAGAATGCAAATAATAATAATAATAATAATAATAATAATAATAATAAATGTACCCGTAATAATGATTATCATTGTGATGGCAGAATGCAAATAATAATACTATAACAGAATAATAATATTAATTGTGTGGGCAGAATGCAAATAATAATAATAATAATATAATGTAGTACTTATTATTATTAGTAGTAGTATTAGTATTATTGGGATGGCAGAATGCAAATAATAATACTATAATAGAATAATAATATTCCTTGTGGAGGGAAAATGCAAATAAATTAATAATATAACGTAGTACTACTAATTATTATTATTATTGGGATGGCAGAATGCAAATAATAATACTATAATAGAATAATAATATTCCTTGTGGAGGGAAAATGCAAATAAATTAATAATATAACGTAGTACTACTAATTATTATTATTATTGGGATGGCAGAATGCAAATAATAATACTATAATAGAATAATAATATTCCTTGTGGAGGGAAAATGCAAATAAATTAATAATATAACGTAGTACTACTAATTATTATTATTATTGGGATGGCAGAATGCAAATAATAATAATATAATGTAGTACTACTACTAATTATTATTATTGGGATAGTAAAATGCAAATAATAATACTATAATAGAATAATAATATTCATTGTGGGGGCAGAAAGCAAATAGTAATAACATAATGTAATGATGATGATGAAAATAATAATAATAATAATAATAATAGGGGTGGTAGAATGCAAATAGTAATAATATGTAATAATAATAATGATGATAATAATAACTGGGATGGCAGAATGCAAATATTAATAATATAATGTAATAATAAGAATGTTAATGGTGAGGGCAGAATGATGCAGATAATGATATAATATAATGCCTACTAATACTACTCCTAATAGTAATCAATACCTGAAATAGTCGACTTTGCAGAAGATCTCCTTGTTCTTGACGTAGCAGCTGCTCTGTTGTCGGAGGGAAGCCCGGCACACCGAGCAGGCCAGGCAGCCCAGGTGCCAAGGCAGGTTGTTCACCTGGAAAGAAGGAAGGAAGGAAGGAAAGAAAGAGAGAAAGAAAGAAAGAGAGGAAGGAAAGTGTCAGGCCGGGGAAGGCGGCAACCTTCCTTCTTTCCCCTTGGCTTTGCTGTCTTCCCTTCTCTCTCTTCCTTCCCAGCTTTCTCTTCCTCCTTTCCCTCTTTCTTTGCTCTTCCCCTTCTCTCTTTCCATTTGTCCCATCTACTTCCCCTCTTTTCTTCCTTCTACTCTTTCTCTCCCTGACTTTCCCTTTCCCCTTTTTCCCTCTTTCCCTTTTCATTGATCCTGTCTCCTTCCTTCCTTCCTTTCTCCCTTTCTCTTCCCAACTTTCATTTAGCCCCTTTCCTCTTGATTTCCCTTCTTTTCCTTTCCATTGGTCCTTCCTTCCTTCCTTCCTTCCTTCCTTCCTTCCTTCCTTCCTTCCTTCCTTCCTTCCTTCCTTCCTTCCTTCCTTCCCCCTTTCTCCCTTCACAAGCTTTCCCTCTTTTTCTTCTTCTTTGCATTTTCCGTTCCTCCCTTTTCTTTTCTTGTGTTCCCCTTTCTTCCGCTTTCTTTCTTTCTTTCTTTCTTTCTTTCTTTCTTTCTTTCCCCTTTCTCCCTTCACAAGCTTTCCCTCTTTTTCTTCTTCTTTGCATTTTCCATTCCTCCCTTTTCTTTTCTTGTGTTCCCCTTTCTTCCCTTTTCTTTCTTTCTTTCTTTTTCTTTCCACTCCCCGACTTTCCCTTTCCCCCTTCCTCTTCTTTTCTTCCTCTTCCCCTTTCTCCTTTCACAAGCTTTACCTCTTTTTCTTCTTCTTTCCATTCGTCCTGTCTTTCCGTTCCTGCCCTTTCTTTTATTGTTTCCCTTCTTTCATCCTTTCTCTTGCTAACTTTCCATCTTTTCCTTTTCCCTTCCCTTCTTCTTTCATTTTTCCCTTGTCTAGTCTTCCCTCCCCCTTTGCTTTCTTTCTTTCTTTCTTTCTTTCTTTCCTTTCCTTTCCTTTCCTTTCTCCTCTTCTCTTGCTAACTTACCCACTCCATCTTTCCCTCTCTCCTTCCCTTTCTCTTTCTACCTTTCCCTTCCTTCCTTCTCTCCCTCTTTCTTTCTCCTCCTTTCCCGACTTCTTCTTTCAGTCTTTCCCTTCTGTCGCTATCCACTTGTCCACTCTTCTTTTCCCTTTGCTTCCTTCCTTCCTTTCTTTTTCTTTCTTTCCTTTTTTTACTACCATTCCCTTTCCATCTTTCCTGCTCTCCTTTCTCTTCCTATCTTTCCCTTTATAGCATCCTTCCTTCCGTCCTTTTTCTCTCTCCTTCTCTTACTACCATTCCCTTTCTACTTTCCCCTTCTTTCCTTCTTCTTTCTCCTCTTCTCTTTCTACCATTCCCTCCCTCCCTCCCTCCCTTTCCTTCTCTTTTACATTTCCCTTCCTAGCCTCCCCTTCCTTCCTCCTTTCTTTTCTCACCTTCCTTCTCTTTCCACATTTCCCTTCCTTCCCTTCCCTTCCCTTCCCTTCCCTTCCCTTCCCTTCCCTTCCCTTCCCTTCCTTGGTTGCCCTCATACAACTCCTCCCTCTTTCCTTCCTTCCTTCCTTCCTTCTTTCCTCCCTTCCTCGGTTTCCCTCATACAACTGCTACTCTCCTTCCTTCCTTCCTTCCTTCCTCCCTCCCTCCCTCCCTCCCTTTCCTTCTCTTTTACATTTCCCTTCCTAGCCTCCCCTTCCTTCTTTCTTTCTTTTCTCACCTTCCTTCTCTTTCTACATTTCCCTTCCTACCTTCCCCTTCCTTCCCTTTCTTTCTTTCCTTCCTCCCTTCCTTTCTCTTTCTACATTTCCCTTCCTAGCCACCCCTTCCTTCCTTCTTTTCTCCCCTTCATTTTCTTTCTACATTTCCCTTCCTACCTTCCTTCTTTTCTCTCCTTCCTTCTCTTCCTACATTTCCCTTCCTACCTTCCCCTTCCTTCCTTCTTCTTTCTCCCGTTCTCTTTCTCCCTTTCCTTTTCTCCCTTACCCCTTCCTTCCTTCCTCCCTTCCTTCTTTCCTCACCTTGAGCAGGTACCTGTCCAGGATCTCCCTTCCGCAACTGGCGCAGAGCTGCTGTTTGGGGGTGGGCAGTGGCGGCGGAAGGGTCTCCCTCGAGGAGGAAGAGGAAGCGGAAGAGGAAGCGGAAGCTCCGGAGGGGGGCCCAGGGGAAGTTGGGGCAGCAGGGGCGGAGGGGGGCGGCGAGGGGGAGGCCGGGCTGCTGGCCGCCGAGGGGGGCTCCTCTTCCTCCTCCAGGACCCCCCGGTGCGCCTAAAGAAGAAGGGAGGAAGGAAGGAAGGAAAGAAAGAGAAAGAAAGAGAGAGAGAGAAAGTCAAGGGGGGAACAGGACCCCAACATAGGACCCTCACCACCCCTTTCCAGCCCCTCCAAAGCTCACCATCAGGGAAGCGGGGAGAGAAGAGGGTCCTTTGACTGAGAAAGAGGCAGAGAGAAAGAAGAAGAGGAGGAGGAGGAGAAAAAGGTAGAATGGGAGAAAGAAAGAGAGGCGGAGGACTCTTCTGGGGAGGGATGCGCTGGCAAACGGGGAGCTGTCAATCACTTTCATCCCTCCCTCCCCCCCCCCCCCAATAAAATGACCCATTAACTCATCCTCCTGTTTTTATTGATAGAGAAAAAAAGAGAGAAGGAAAAAGGAGAAGAGGAGGAGGAGGAAAAGGTAGAATGAGAAAGGAAGAAAGGGGAAGGGAAGGTAGAAAGGGGAAAAGGGGAAGGAAGGAAGGGGAGAGGGAGATAAGGAAAGTTAGTAAGAGAAGGGGAGAAAGAAGGAAGGGAGGGAGGTAGAAGGAGAAAGGGAAGAAGGGGAAGGAAGGAAGGCTAGAGAAAGGGAAAGGAAAAGGAGAGGGATAGATGGAAAGGAAGGAAGGAGGGAAGGAAGGAAGGAAGGGGAGAAATAGAGAAAGGGTAAGGAAGAGGAGAGGGATAGATGGAAAGGAAGGAAGAGAAGGAGAGGAAGGAAGGACGGAAAGGAAGGTAGAAGGAGAAAGGGAAGAAGAGGAAGGAAGGAAGGAAGGAGAAAGATGGAAGGTTAGTAGGAGAAGGAAGGAAGGGAAGATAGAGAAAGGGAAAGGAAGAGGAGAGGGATAGATGGAAAGGAAGGAAGAGAAGGTAGAAGGAGAAAGGGAAGAAGGGGAAGGAAGGAAGGGGAAAGATGGAAAGTTAGTAAGAGACGGGAAGAAAGAAGGAAGGAAGCAAAGAAGGAAGGAAGGAAAGAGAGAAAGGCTAAAGGCAGGCAAAGGAAAAATGCACAAGTGGATAGCGACAGAAGGGAAGGGAATGAGGGAAAGGAAAAGTCAGGAAGGGAGAGGAAGAGGGAAGGAAGGAAGGGAAGGTAGAAAGGGAAAGGGAAGAAGGGAAAGAAGGAAAGGGAGAGGGAAAGACAGAAACTAGTAAGAGAAGGGGAGAAAGAAGGAAGGAAGGAAGGAAAGACTGAAAGAGGCAAGCAAAGGGAAAAGAAGAGTGCACAAGTGGATAGTGACAGAAGGGAAGGGGAAAGAGGGAAAGGGAAAGTCAGGAAGGGAAAGGAAGAAAGAAAAAGAAAGAGGGAGGGAAGGAAAAGGTAGAAAAGGAAAAATAGAAAAAGAGGAGAAGGAGAAAAGGTAAGGGAAAGAGGGAAAGGAAAAGTTGGGGAGGGAAAGGAAGAAAGAGAAAGAAAAAAAGAAAGAAAGAAAGAAAGAAAGGGAAAGAGGGAAGGAAGGGAAAGGTAGAAAGGGAAAATATAAAAAAGGAGAAGGAGAAAAAGGGAAGGGAAGAGGGAAAAAGGGAAAGGGAAAAAAGAGCGGACAAATGAATAGCGACAGAAGGGAAGGGAAAGAGGGGAAGGAAAAGTCGGGAAGGGTCAGGAAGAGGGAAGGAAGGAAGAGAAGGGTAGAAAGAGAAAAGGAAGATGGGAGGAAAGTGAAGGTGAGAGGGAAAGATGAAGTAGGTAAGTTAATAAGCGAAGGGGAGAAAGAAAGAAAGGAGGAAAGAAAGAAAGAAAGAAAGGAGGGAAGGAAGAAAGAAGGAGGGAAGGAGAGAAGGAAGGAAAGACTGAAAGTAGGCAAAGTGAAAAGAAGAGTGGACAAATGAATACCGACAGAAAGAAAGGGAAAGGGGGGAAAGGAAAGTCAGGAAAGGAAGGAAGAGAAAGAAAGAAAGAGGAAGGGAAGGAAAGAAAGATAGAAAGGAAAGGGTAGAAAGAGAAAGGGAAGATGGGGAAAAGGGGAGAGGGGAAGTTGGTAAGTTAGTAAGAAAAGGAAAGAAAGAAAGGGAAAGAAAGAAAGAAGCAAGCAAGCAAAGGAGGGGGAAAGACTAGACAAAAAGAGGAAGAGGAGAAAAAGGTAGAATGAGGAAGGAAGGAAGGGAAGAAAGAAAGGAAGAGAAAGGAAGAAAGAAAGAAAGGAAAGGAGGGGAAAAGAATAGACAAAAACAGGAAGAGGAGAAAAAGGCAGAATGAGAGAAAGGAAGGGAAGGAAGGAAGGAAGAGAAAGAAAGCAAGAAAGCAAAGGAGGGAAAAGGCTAGACAAAAAGAGGAAGAGGAGAAAAAGGTAGAATGAGGAAGGAAGGAAAGGGAAGAAAGAAAGGAAGAGAAAGGAAGAAAGAAAGGAAAGGAAAGGAGGGGAAAAGAATAGACAAAAAGAGGAAGAGGAGAAAAAGGCAGAATGAGAGAAAGGAAAGAAGGAAGGAAGGAAAGTAAGCAAAGGGGGGGAGACAAAAAGAGGAAGAGGAGAAAAAGAAGGAAGGAAGGGAAGAAAGAAAAGCAAAGGGGGGAAAGACAAAAAGAGGAAGAGGAGAAAAAGGAGGAAGGAAGGAAGGGAGGAAAGAAAGAAAGCAAAGGGGGGAAAGACAAAAAGAGGAAGAGGAGAAAAAGTTAGAATGAGAGGAAGGAAGGGAAGAAAGAAAGCAAAGGGGGAAAGACTAGACAAAACGAGGAAGAGGAGAAAAAAGGTAGAATGAGAGAAAGGAACGAAAGAAAGTAGGAAGGAAAGAAAGGGAAGAAAGAAAGTAAAAGAAAGAAAAAAAAGGAAAGAAGGAAGTAGGGCTCTTTTGGGGAAGGAAGCACCTGCAACCGGGGAGCTGTCAATCACTTCCATCATCCCTCTCCCCCCCCCTCCCCAAGTAACTCCCCCTCCTCTATAGGAACATAATAAAAATATGGTAATATTAAACATTATAATCCCCCTCCCCTAAAAAAAAAAAAAAGTTCCCCAAAAGTCAATTTTGGAGGGGGGACCCTTGGCTTCATATACCCCCCCCCTTCCATCATCATGATTTCTGATTGGGGGAAATGCATGTCTTTTTGGGGGGCTGGGTGGGGGGGGGGTCTCCCCTGCTGCCCCCTCCCCTCCCTTGCCTTGCCCTGCCTGTTCTCACCTCGGTCCGCGGCTGCTCACCCTCGGGCGGGGGGGCGGAGGAGGGGGCCTCATTCTTCCAGAACATTGAGGGAGGGGGGAAAGGAAGGAAGGAAGGAAGGAAAGGAGGAGAAGAAGGGAGGAAAGAAGGAGCGCCCCTCCGCTGCCAAGGACGCCCGGCGAGGACTCGCTTGGAGAGGACGCGAAGGAGGACTTTAAAGGCGCCCCCGCCCCTCCCTCCCCCTCCCTCCCTCCCCCAGGACCCTCCCTCCCTTTCCCACTTTCTCTTCTCTCTCCTTCTCTTCCTTCCCTCCTTCTCTTTCTTTCTCTCCCCCCTCCCTTTCCCCTTTCCTCCTTCCCCTCCTATTCCTCCTCCCTTTCTTTTTCCTTCCCCTTTTCCTTTTGCCTCCTTTCCCACTTTTTTCCTCTTCTTCTTTCCTTCTTTCCCTCATTCCCTCCATCCTACCTTCCTTCCCTTCCTATTCCTCCATCTTTTCCTTTCTTCTTTCCCTCCTTCCCTTCCTTTTTTCTCCTGCCTTCCTTTCTACTTTTCTCTTCTTCCTTCTCCTTCCTTCCTTCTTTCCCTCCATTCTTCCTTCCTTTCCTTCCCCTCCCATTCTATTCCTCCATCTTTTTCCTTCCTGCTTTTCTTTTCCTCCTTCTTTCCTCTCTTCCCTCCCTCCGTCCTTCCTTTCTTCTTTCTTTCCTTCCCCTTTTTCTCTTTCTTTCCTTCCTTTCTTTTCCTTTCTTTCCTTCTTTTCTCTCATTCTACCCTTTTCTCCTCCTCTTGCCTAGTCTTTCCCCCCCTTTGCTTTCTTTCTCCTCTTTCTTTCTTTCCTTCCTTCCTTTTTTCTTCTCTTACTAACTCAACCACTCCATCTTTCCCTCTCCCCTTCCTCTATCCTCCCCACCGTTCCTCCTTTTCTTCTTCCCTTTTTCCTCCCTGCCCTCCTTCTTTCCCCTTCCTTTCCTTTCTCCTTCCTTCCTTTCCCTTTTTTCTCCTGCCTTCCTTCCAACTTTTTCCTCTTCCTCCTTTTCCTCCCTCCCTCCATTCTTTCTTCCCTTCCCTCCCCTTTTCCTCCTTCCCTTCCTATTCCTCCATCTTTTCCTTACTACTTTCCTTTTCCTTTCTTTTTTTCTGTCACTATCCCCCTTCCATTCTTTCCTCCCTTCTTCTTTCTCTTTTTTCTCCTTCTTTCCCTTTCCTTTTCTTCTTTCCCTTTTCTTTCTTCTTCCTCTATCCTCCCCACCATTCCTCCTTTTCTTCTTCCCTTTTTCCTCCCTGACCTCCTTCTTTCCCCTTCCTACTTTCCTTTCTCCTTCCTTCCCTTTTTCTTTTTTTCTCCTGCCTTCCCACTTTTTCCTCTTCCTCCTTTCCTTTCCTCCCTGCATTCTTTCTTTCCTTCCCTCCCCTTTTCCTCCTTCCCTTCCTATTCCTCCATCTTTTCCTTACTACTTTCCTTTTCCTTTCTTCTTCCTTCCCCTTTTTCTTCTTTCTCCTGCCTTCCTTCCTATTTTTCTCTTCTTCCATCCTTCTTTCCTTTCTTACTTTCCTTCCTTCTTTCCCTCACTCCCTCCATCCTACCTTCCTTCCCTTCCTACCTCTTTTTCTTTCTTCCTTCCTCTCCTCCCTCCTTTTCTTTCTTTTCTTTCCTTTTTCCTCCCTACCCTCTTCCTCCTGTTTTTTCCTTCCCACTTTTTTCTTCTTCCTTTCTCTTTTCTTCCTTTCCTTTTTCCTCCCTCCCCTCCTATTCCTACATTCCTTTTCCTTTCTTCTTCCCTCGCTCTCTCCCTTTCTTTCTCCCACTCTATTCTTCCTTCTTTTCCTCCCCCCTCCTCTTCCTCCTCCTTCTTCCTTCTCTCTTCCTTCCACCCCCCTCTCCATGCTTGGAGCCTCCTTCTCAAGGCACCCACTCAGACTCCTTTTGAGCCCATGGCCTCTCTGGATCCGTCTTCTTACCTGTCCTGGGAGACGGCTTTTGTGCTGTTCTTTTTTCCTTTATTCTTTTTTCTCCCCTTCCCTCCTTCTTCTTTCTTCTCTTCTCTTATTACCTCCCCCTTCCTTTCTTTCCTCCCTTCTTCTTTCCTTTTCTTCTTTCTCCTTCTTTCCCTTTTCTTTCTCTTTCTTCCCTTCCTCTATTCCCCCCATTCCTCCTTTTCTTCTTCCCCTTTTCCTCCCTGCCCTCCTCCCCTCCTTTCTTCCTTCCTTCCTTTTTTTCTCCTGCCTTCCTTCCCACTTTTTCCTCTTCCTTTTTCTTTCCCTCCCTTCTTCCTTTTTTCTGCCTTTCTTCCCACTTCCTTTTCCTCTTCCTTCCCTCCTATCCCTTTCTTTCCTTCTTCCTCTCCCGCATTCCCATTTTCCTTTCCCTCTCCTTAATTCCTTCTTTCCCTCCCTCCCTCCTTTTTCTTTTTATTCTCCCGCCTTCCCACTTTTTTCCTTCCCCTTTCTTCTTTCCATGCTTCTTCCTTTTTTCGCCTGCCTTCCTTCCCACTTTCCTTTTCCTCTTCTCCCTTCTTCCCCTCTCTCAATCTCTCCTTCCTTTTCTTCCTTCCTTCCCTTTTCCTTCCTTTCTTCTCTCCCATCTTCCCCTTTTCCTTTCCCTCTCCTTAATTCCTTGTTTCCCTCCCTCCTTTCTTTTCCTTCCTTTCTTTTCTTTTTTCTCCCGCCTTCCCACTTTTCTCCTTCCTTCCTTCCTTCCTTCCTTTTCATTTTCCTTTTTTTCGACTGCCTTCCTTCCCACTTTCCTTTTCCTCTTCTTCCTTCCTTCGTCCCCTCTCTGAGTCTCTCCTTCCTTTTCTTCCTTCCTTCCTTCCCTTTTCCTTCCTTTCTTCTCTCTTGTCTTCCTTCCAAAGCGTGAGTGCATCTTCTGCATTATACACTGAATGCAGTTTGACAGCACCTTAGCTGTCAGGGCGCAAGACAATGGAGGGACATACACATACTCCAGTCCCATTCTGCCCTAAGGGAAGGCACAATCAAAGCCCTCCCAACAGATGGCCATTCAGCCAAAGATTAATGGCAATAGATTTTTATACACACACACACAATAGCTATATCATAGAACTCAAAAGCTGGAAGGGACCCCAAAGGTCACCCAGTCCAACCCCCTTTGGCCATAAGGAAAGGCACGATCAAAGCCTTCCCGACAGATGGCCAGCCAGCCAAAGATCGATGGCCATAGATTATACACACAAACACACATATATGATAGCTATATCATAGAACCCAAGAGCTCAAAGGGACCCCAAGGGCCATCCAGTCCAACCCCCTTCAGCCCTATGGGAAGGCATGATCAAAGCCTTCCCAACAGATGGCCAGCCAGCCAAAGAGTGATGGCAATAGATTATACACACATGCGCGCGCACACACACAATAGCTATATCATAGAACCCAAGAACTGAAAGGGATCCCAAGTGTCATCCAGTCCAACCCTCTTCAGCCATAAGAGAAGACACAATCAAAGCCCTCTGGACAGAGGGCCAGCCAGTCAAAAACAGATGGCAATAGATATGATTGAGAAATATAGATGATAGTAAACCGTTCCGTAGAATTTAATGCATTTTTGTGATGACGGAACTGTACTAGATGAGACTTTATGAGGCTTCTATTAATTATTTTATATTGTTTTAATTGATTTACTTTGGTTAGTTATGCTGATGTTGTCGTTTTATTGGTTTGTGTGTTTACATGAATGTTTGCGGCTTGGGGCAGGCCTGGGCCAACTTGGGCCCTCCCTCCAGGTGTTTTGGACTCCAACTCCCACAATTCCTAACAGCCTACCAGCTGTTAGGAATTGTGGGAGTTGGAGTCCAAAACACCTGGAGGGAGGGCCCAAGTTGGCCCAGGCCTGCCTTGAGGAGATAGAGTGGGTTAGAAATAAAGTATTATTGTTGTTGTTGTTGTTATTGCTTTGAATGCCTGCACCAAGTTTTATTTCTGTACAACTGTGTTTTTTAAAAAAAGAGAAAGTCCTGTTTATGTAACGTCCATTTGTCCAAATGTCCATTTCCGGACCCCAGACCCTTCGCCTCCCCTGGGTTTTCCCGGAGGCAAAATGGGCCGCGGAGAGAAGGTGTTCCTTGCGATCCAAACCGACTCGAGTTTGCTTTCTCTCGAGGGCAACGCCGGCGTTGTGTTTCTGCCGCCGGAGAGGATCTGCAAATCCTTGACCGACCGAGATGGCTGCGCCAGGCCCCAGGATCATCTCTTGGACCTCCAGGAGGCCCCACGGGTCTTGTAAGGGGCGGCCCGCTTCTTGTCCGGGGGCCGGAAGTAGGCGTAGGGGGCCGGGGAGGTTGCCGCACCCGCCGGGGGGAACTCCGCGTCCGGGTTCTCCGCCATCATCTTCAGCTTGGCCTCGATGGCTTTGATCTTCGTGCTCACGCTGCAAAAGGAGAGGAGGAGGAGGCAAAGGAGGAGGGTGTTAAAAGGCCCAAACCATAGGACCTAGAAGGGGCCGACCCACTGGACCCTAAGGGAAGGCACAATCAAAGCCCTCCTGACAGATGGCCAGCCTGCCAGAGATAGATGGCAATAGGCAAACGGAAAACGGAACGTTGGTGGACAGGAAAAGAGATTTAAAGATGGGCTCAAAGCCAACCTTAAAATCTCTGGCATAGACACTGAGAACTGGGAAGCCCTGGCCCTTGAGCGCTCCAGCTGGAGGTCAGCTGTGACCAGCAGTGCTGCAGAATTCAAGGAGGCACGAGTGGAGGGTGAAAGAGAGAAACGTGCCAGGAGGAAGGCGCATCAAGCCAACCCCGACCGGGACTGCCTTCCATCTGGAAACCAATGCCCTCATTGCGGAAGAAGATGCAGAGCAAGAAGAGGGCTCCACAGCCACCTACGGACCCACAGGGAAACCCATGATGGAAGACCATCTTACTCGTCCAACGAGGGATCGCCTAAGTAAGGCAGTATCACAGAACCCGAGGGCTTGAGGAGACCCCAAGGGCCGGCCACCCAGTCCAACCCCATCCTGCCCTAAGGGAAGGCACAAACAAAGCCCTCCTGACAGACGCCCAGCTTGCCAGAGATAGATAGCAATAGGAGATATCATAGAACCTAAGAGCTTGAGGAGACCCCAAGTCCTGCCCAGTCCAACTCCATTCTGACCTAAGGGAAGGCACAATCAAAGCCCTCCTGACAGATGGCCACCCAGCCAGAGATAGATGGCAATAGGCGCTATCACAGAACACAAGAGCATGAGGAGACCCCAGGGGCTGGCCACCCAGTCCAACCCCATTCTGCCCTAAGGGAAGGCACAATCAAAGCCCTCCTGACAGACAGACAGCCTACCAAAGATAGGTGGCAATAGATACAGACACACACTCACACATATATGATAGCTATATCATAATACTGAAGAGCTGGAAGGGACCCCAAGGGCCGGCCACCCAGTCCAACACCCCATTTTGCACTAAGGGAAAGCACAATCAAAGCTCTCCTGATAGATGGCCAGCCTGCCAGAGACAGGTGGCAATAGATATTACACACATATATATGATAGTTATACCATAGAACCCAACAGCTGGAAAGGACCCCAAGTGCCACCCAGTCCAACCCCATCCTGCCCTAAGGGAAGGCACAATCAAAGCCCTCCTGACAGGTAGCCAGCCAACCAGAGATATAGATGGTAGTAGATTATACACACGCCGTTACCTCAGGTTGGACTGTGCCTGCTCTGTGCTGGACGATGGCTCGAGGCTGATGGGAAGGATCTTCTCATTCTTGTTTGGATCAAATCTCTGGGGGCCAAAAGAGAGCCAGAGATTAGGGTTCTCCTCCTTTGAGGAAAAGACCCCAGAAAGAGGAGGAGGAGCGGGGGCTCCCATCTCCTCCCCCCAAAAGGGGAGGGGACGAGACTCACCTTGACCTGGGCGTGGGCCCACCGCACCACCAGCTTCTTGGAGAGCGCCAGCTTGCCGTTGAGGCACTGGATGGCTTGCTCGGCTTCCTGCGCAGGAGGAAAAGGAGCCCCGAAAGGTGTCAGGTGTGGCCCAGACCCCCCCCCCCCCCGCACACCCACACCTTAAGAAACAATGCCCAAGAAAGGTCACCTGCTTGGTCTCGAAGTTCACAAAGCAGTATCCTCTGGGCTGCCCTTCCAAGGCCCCTGACTTGTGGAACAGGAAGTCAAACTGCTTCACCTTCCCAAATTTCTGGAGGAGCTTCAGCAGGTGGTACCTGGGAGGGAGGAGGAGGAGGAGGAGAGCAAATGAATGAAGGCCTTGGAGAAAGAGACGGAGAGCAGGACAGGTAGCTAAGCAGGTGGGAAGGAAAGAGGAGGGGCCAATGGGATGTTGGCCTGCAGCAATAGGAGCCTAGTGTCTAGATCTAAGGAAGTCATGCTCCCCATGCTCTATTTTGCTTTGGTTAGACCACATCTGGAATATTGTGTCCAATTCTGGGCAACACAATTCAAGAGAGAGATTGATTCTAAGCTGGAATGTGTCCAGAGGAGGGTGACTCAAATGATCCAGGGTCTGGAGAACAAGCCCTATGAGGAGCGGCTTAAGGAGCTGGGCATGTTTAGCCTGAAGAAGAGAAGGCTGAGAGGAGACATGATGAGGGCCAGGTATAAATATGTGAGAGAAAGTCACAGGGAGGAGGAGGGAGCAAGCTTGTTTTCTGCTTCCCTGGAACAATGGCTTCAAACTACAAGAAAGGAGATTCCATCTGAACATGAGAACTTCCTGACTGTGAGAGCTGTTCAGCAGTGGAACTCACTGCCCCAGAAGGAGTGTGGTGGAGGCTCTTTCTTTGGAGGCTTTTAAGCAGAGGCTGGATGGCCATCTGTCAGGGGTGATTTGAATGCAATATTCCTGCTTCTTGGCAAAATGGGGTTGGACTGGATGGCCCACCAGGTCTCTTCCAACTCTTTGATTCTATGGAGGTGCACATTTTCGCACTGCTAAGTTGGCAGAAGCTGGGGCTAACGGTGGGAGCTCACCCCTCTCCAACTTTTCAGTCAGTAAGTCCAGCAGCTCAATGGCTTAACCTACTACACCATCAGTTTTTTTATATTGCTATTTTTAAAAAATTATACGATGGAGTGTGCATTTCACCTAGAACTTGGCTTGGAATTGGGCTGCTCTAACGGGTAGGTGGCTCAGTAGTGGGTTAGCAAGATGTGGCTGAGCCTGTCTGTAATAACTGCAGGACAATAAGATGTGATGCATGCATTCAACATCCAAGTTAAATCTTAATTGTATGGGATACCCTCTTGCAAATCTGCCTCAAAGCACTTTGGATGGGAACACATTGCACCTTTCTTTGTGGAATAGGCAGCGATGTTTGGCCACAGTCAAGGTCTTAACATCATTTGCTTCATGGAGAGGCCCAGCATCACAAGCCTGGCTTTCTCACAATAGAGCTCCAAGTTGTGTAATTCCAACACAGGTATGGGAAGATCATTTCAGATCTATTTTCACATTGCAAAAGGATGCACAGGCTGCATATTATTAAATTTTATGGCAGAGGATGCAGGAACGGTGGTTTGCAATTGGGTCCTCGGGCCGGGCTTTGGGCATGCCTGCGCAAATGTGTTGCGACACACACTTTGCAAAGCTCTGCTGCCCAAAGAATGGGTCTGGGTTTGTGGCATGGGCTGGACGTCGCACCTCTCTATGTCTGAAAAGGGTTCGGCAAGGCAAGGATGTAAGAACGAGCGCAACAATCCTCAGCCCAGGAGGTAAACAAGGAGCCCATGTTTACATGAAGGCGCTTGTGTGTTTCGGAATGCCATGCGTGTGCCTGTGTGTGAAAGTGCGTCCGCCCTGCAAGGGATACCTGGGGGCCAAGGAAGGAGGCCTCCGCCCGGCTTCCTGTCATCCGAGGCGAGAAGCCGGACACCTTGGCCGAGACCCGCTTCCCTTTCCTCCTGGCACCCAGCGCGCTATTCAAAGGCTCCGCCAAGGCTTCCTCTAAACAATTGCCCTCCCAAGGATACGGGAACCATCTCAAACACATGCAAAAGCCATTACGTCCGGAAATCCAGCCCAACTGGGAACGTCGTGATGGGACAGCCGCTCGCTGAGAAAAAAGGACAATGGGAGCGGCAGAGAGAGGCGAGCCCTGCTGATGCCCTTCAACCAAGAGCAACGTGGACTCATTCAGAAGGAGAACGAGCAGAGACACCTCCTTTCAGCCCTCTTTCCTAAAGTTGGAAGAAACCCCCTTCTTTCTGCCAGGCAGGAAAAGCCCTCCCAACAGATGGCCATCCAGCCTCTGCTCAAAAGCCCCCTAAGAAGGAGCCTCCACCAAACAATGAAGGAGTCAACTCTTATTCTTAACCTTCTTCCTAATGTTCATGAGGAATCCCTTGTAATGTCAGTTGCACCCATTCCCTCTCCTTTCCTTTCTCTTTCTTCCTTCTCTCCTTTCTCTTTCCTTAATCTACAATGCTACTCCCCGCATTCCTGTTGGGTCTAATTTTCAGAAACAGGTTATACCAGGCATGGGCCAACTTGGGCCCTCCTTCCAGGTGTTTTGGACTCCAACTCCCACAACGTGGGTATGCAGAGGATCCCTTGGTTGACTGAAGTGCCCAGTTCCAAGAGGACAAAGGCATGGGCCAACTTGGGCCCTCCCTCCAGGTGTTTGGGACTCCCAACACCCACAACGTGGGTATGCAGATGATCCCCTGGTTGACGTGCCCAGTCCCACGAGGACCAACTTGGACCTTCTCTCCAGGTGTTTTGGATTCCACCTCCCACAACGTGGGTATACAGATGATCCCTTGATGGACTGAAGTGCCCAGTCCCAAGAGGACCAATTTCAGCCTTCTCTCCAGGTGTTTTGGACTTCACCTCCCACAACGTGGGTATGCAGATGATCCCTTGATGGACTGAAGTGCCCAGTCCCAAGAGGACCAATTTCGGCCTTCTCTCCAGGTGTTTTGGACTTCACCTCCCACAACGTGGGTATGCAGATGATCCCTTGATGGACTGAAGTGCCCAGTCCCAAGAGGACCAATTTCAGCCTTCTCTCCAGGTGTTTTGGACTTCACCTCCCACAACGTGGGTATACAGATGATCCCTTGATGGACTGAAGTGCCCAGTCCCAAGAGGACCAATTTCGGCCTTCTCTCCAGGTGTTTTGGACTTCACCTCCCACAACGTGGGTATGCAGATGATCCCTTGATGGACTGAAGTGCCCAGTCCCAAGAGGACCAATTTCAGCCTTCTCTCCAGGTGTTTTGGACTTCACCTCCCACAACGTGGGTATGCAGATGATCTCTTGATTGACTGAAGTGTCCAGTTCCAAGAGGACAAAGGCATGGGCCAACTTGAGCCCTCCTTCCAGGTGTTTTGGACTCCAACTCCCACAACGTGGGTATGCAGATGATCCCTTGATTGACTGAAGTGTCCAGTTCCAAGAGGACAAAGGCATGGGCCAACTTGAGCCCTCCCTCCAGGTGTTTTGGACTTCCACCATTCCTAACAGCCTCAGGCTCCTTCCTTTCCTCCCTCAGCTGCTTAAATGGAGAAGGAAAGAGAAAGGGAAAAGGAGGGGACCTGAGGCTGTTAGGAATGGTGGGAGTTGAAGGCCAAAACACCTGGAGGGAGGGCTCAAGTTGGCCCATGCCTGGGTTATACTCCTCTATTGCTCCCTTCCACTCCTGAGAACCTCCCCACCAGACCTCACGCGGAATAACGACCCCGAGTCCAGTTCTGGGCATCACAACTCAAGAAGAATATTGACCAAATGGAAGATGTCCAGATGAGAGTGACCAAAAGGAGACCAAGCCTTATGAGGAATGTCTGAGGGAGCTGGGCATGTTTACCTTGGAGAAGAGAAGGGGAGGCAAGAGCCAGGTTTGAATACTGCAAGGGATGCCACATGAAGGAAGGGGAAAGCTTCTAGGACGATGGTGAACCTCTGACATGCGTGTCAGCACTGACACACACGGCTATTTTTGATGACACGCGGCCATATGCGGCCGCATACAGAGAAGTACACCTTATAAGAGCCAATCTAATTCCATCCTTAAATTTGTAAAAGGCTCTACAAATTTAACATCTGCACCTTTGAGCATTGTTCACTACATAACTCAGCATGGAATATACATTTTTTCTTATTTAAACTATAAATATTGCAAAATTACGTTTATTTTATCTCAAAGTTGACACCCCACCCAAGTTATGGTCAGATTTTTGGCAAATTTTGACACACCAAGCTCAAAAGGTTGCCCATCACTGGACTAGGACACAAGGGAGCCATGGATTCAAATGGCAGGAAAAGAGATTCCACCTGAACATTAGGGGAAAACATCTTGAGCTGTTCAACAGTGGAACTCACTAATCAAGGTGATCAGCTGAAACATTCACAGCTAGCCCCAGCAGACAAAAGTCCTTTGTCTCACCCTGGTCATTCCACAGATATAATAAACCCATTTTTTCCTACTTCCAACAGACCTCACTACCTCTGAGGATGCTTGCCATAGATGCAGGCGAAACGTCAGGAGAAAAATTGCCTCCAGAACATGGCCATATAGCCCGGAAAAACCTACAACAACCCAGTGGAACTCACTGCCTTTGAGTCCGGTGGAGGGTCCTCCTTTGGAGACCATCTCTCAGGGGTGCTTTGATTGTGCTTTTCCTGCCTGGCAGAGAGATGGGGGTTGGACTGGATGTCCCTTGGGGGTCTCTTCTCCTTCTCTGATCCTATGCGACTGAGGAGGTCAGACTTCCCGCAAAGGAGGTGACATTGACAGTGGATCCCAAGGCCAACGCACACAACCCTTCCTTGCGAGGGCTTCTTCTCAACTTTTCAAAGCCACACAACAGACACTTGTCGAAAGGCGCTTTGGGCCCGTCAGCTGAGCAGCGCTCGCAATTACTTCCCGCCGAGGAGGCGCGCTGTATAAACACCGGGCAAAAAATGATAATTAATGCAAAAGCAAAGAGAGGCCAAGCCCGCGAGGGCCTGAATGAGCGGCCTGAAGTGGGCATTACCTTAATGACGGGCCCCACTTAGAGAGGCGCGATTAGGACGCGATTAGGACGCTGCCGCCCGGCTGAAAGGAGCGCCACTCGGAACACAAAAGGCGCCAGGCACTTGCCGAAAAGACAAGGAGACCGGCAGAAATTGCTTCCACAGCTGAGAGGCTGGCAATATCCGGGCGAGGGAGCCACTTGGGCAGGACGAGGAGGAGGACGAGGAGGAGGAGGCGCCCATCGGAGGTTGTTTTGTAAAGCCCGGTCCCCAGCGCCACCCCACCCAGCCCTGGCGCATCTCATCTCCCCGGCTGCAATCAAGCTCTCTTCCCTCGGCGTGGTGTTTAATTGCCCCACTTCACCGCGCTCCCAACGCCTTCCACACGCAATTGGAAACGCACTCCTCGCACGGAGGCCAAGGGAATGTCAAACGCACGCACTTAACGTTTGCTGCCGCTGCCAGGGACGAGACCGCAGCTGCTGTTGTTATGCATGAGAAAGAACAACGACGGGGACGAGATCTGGGCCAACTGGACCATCGCAAAGCAAGGCGTAGCCAGAACCAAACAAGGATGCGGGAGAGATGCAGGAGTAGAACCAAGGGCGAGGTTTGGTTGAGAACTGGGCCCAAAGACAGGGAATGAATCTATCTATCTATTGATAGGTTCTTGTGGGTTTTTTCGGGCTATAGAGCCATGTTCTAGAGGCATTCTCTCCTGACGTTTCGCCTGCATCTATGGCAAGCATCCTCAGAGGTAGTGAGGTCTGTTGGAACTAGGAAAAAGGGTTTATATATCTGTGGAATAAGGACCAGGGTGGGACAAAGGACTCTTGTCTGCTGGAGCTAGGTGTGAATGTTTCAACTGACCACCTTGATTAGCATTTAATGGCTTGGAAGTGCCTGGGGGAATGTTTTGTTGAGAGTTGATTTGATGTGCCTGATTGTTTCCTCTCTCTTGTTTTGCTGTTGTAATTTTAGAGTTTTTTTTAATACTGGTAGCCAGATTTTGTTCATTTTCATGGTTTCTTCCTTTCTGTTGAAATTGTCCACCTGCTTGTGGATTTCATCCTAGATTGTATGTGTTTCCTATACCACAGGCATCCCAGTGTTTCTGACTCTCTCCATCGGTGTGGAATTTGCATTTATTTATTTGTTTATTTGCAACATTTCTATTTATTTATTTTGGGTACTTCTACCCCGCCCTTCTCAACGCCCGAAGGGGGACTCGGGGCGGCTTCCAACCGGCATACGTTGATGCCTACAATTCACACAATAAAATATATAGCAACAATAGGTTCTTGTGGGTTTTTTCGGGCTATAGGGCCATGTTCTAGAGGCATTTCTCCTGACGTTTCGCCTGCATCTATGGCAAGCATCCTCAGAGGCAGTAAGGTGAGGATGCTTGCCATAGATGCAGGCGAAACGTCAGGAGAAATGCCTCTAGAACATGGCCCTATAGCCCAAAAAACCCCACAAGAACCTAGTGATTCCAGCCATGAAAGCCTTTGACAATACACATAGCAACAATAATTATAACAATTAAAACATTACGTTAATACGATAAAAATGCAATAAAAAGCCAGCCTGGCGGCCATCGTTTTGCCAAGTCCGTAATTAATGAATTCATTCCGCTTATCATAGTCCGTTCCCAAAGCTTTAGTCATCATTGTCCATTGTCAGTCTGCCAGATTACCCAAAGGCCTGGTCCCATATCCATGTTTCTAATTTCCTTCTGAAAGAGAGGAGGGATGGCGATGATCTCATTTCCCCGGGGAGTGAATTCCACAGGCGGGGGGCCACCACCGAGAAGGCCCTGTCCTTCGTCCCAGCCAATCTCATTTGTGACAAGGGCGGGGCCGAGAACAGGTCCCCTCCAGAAGATTTTAAATTCCTAGGCGGGACATAGAAGGAGATATGTTCGGACAGATACGCCACCCTTCTCACCCCGAAGGGGACTCAGAGTGGCTTACAAGCAAAAAGTCAATACAATATATTATATTATTACCATAGCACAATATTAGTATTATATATTACTATATTGTACTATACCATTAGACTGCAATATTATTAGTAATAATAATAATACATTTAATATAAAATATATAATTATAGTATATTAGTATTAGTAGTATATTGTCTGACATTATAATATTATAATATATTATCCCAGTTATATCCTACCTTGATCACGTCAGCATATATTTAATTTTAACCTATTACATTTGGCCCAGCCATTGGTTTTAAATGTTTATATGTCACTTTTGATTGTTTATTGCTTATTGTTGTTTACGTGATTTATATGATTTGTATTTTATTGATTGTTTTTTGATGTTTTGTTTATTGATGTTTGTTTATTGATGTCTTGTTGGGCTCAGGAATGGTAATATGGACGATGAAACTGGATCACGATTTTAGTCCTGAGATGCATTGGGTTGTTATTGTTGTGTCAATATTGTGTATTATGCTTTTATGGTTTTAAATTATATATTGTTGACTGTTGTACCTTTGTTGTAAACCGCGTTGAGTCGCCTGTTAGGCTGAGAAACTGCGGTATACAAGCAAAGTAAATAAATAAATAAATAAATAAGCCGCACCAAGTCCCTTGGGGAGATGGAAGCAGGGTACAAATAAAGTTTATTATTATTATTATTATTATTATTATTATTATATTGCATGACCCCACTCACTGCCTCTCCCTTCACCCTTTCCTATCCTTTCCTATGGCACACAGCAAACAGAGGAATTGATCAGCAACTGAACAGACTAGAGAGGTTTGGGGAGAATTCACAGTGATTCATTGAAGTTGTAGGTCCTGGGATGTATAGTTCACCTGCAATCTAAGAACTGCACTCTGAACTCCACCAAAAATGGACCTGGAACTCACTTGGCACACAAAACCCCCATGACCAACAAAACATACTGGAGGTCTTTGAAGGGATTCATAGGAGTTGTAGTTCACCTATATCCAAGGCACACTATGAACACAAACAATGATGGATCTGGACCAAACTTGGCACGCATACCTGATATGACCACATTTGGGCATATCAGGGTTTTGTTTTTGGGGGGAATTGGCCTGTTTTTGAGGGGAATTGTAGGTACTGGGATTTATAGTTCACCTGCAATCAATGAACACTCTGAACTCCACCAAACATGGATCTGGACCAAACTTGGCACGCATACCTGATATGCCCACATTTGAATACTGGTGGGTTTTGTGGGTAATTGACTTGGATATTTTGGAGTTGTAGGTACTGGGATTTATAGTTCACCTGCAATCAATGAACACTCTGAACTCCACCAAACATGGATCTGGACCAAACTTGGCACGCATACCTGATATGCCCACATTTGAATACTGGTGGGTTTTGGGGGTAATTGGCCTGGATATTTTGGAGTTGTAGGTACTGGGATTTATAGTTCACCTGCAATCAATGAACACTCTGAACTCCACCAAACATGGATCTGGACCAAACTTGGCACGCATACCTGATATGCCCACATTTGAATACTAGTGGGTTTTGAGGGGAATTGGCCTGGATATTTTGGAGTTGTAGGTACTTGGGATTTATAGTTCACCTGCAATCAATGAACACTCTGAACTCCACCAAAGATGGATCTGGACCAAACTTGGCACGCATACCTGATATGCCCACATTTGAATACTGGTGGGTTTTGAGGGGAATTCGCCTGGATATTTTGGAGTTGTAGGTACTGGGATTTATAGTTCACCTGCAATCAATGAACACTCTGAACTCCACCAAACATGGATCTGGACCAAACTTGGCACGCATACCTGATATGCCCACATTTGAATACTGGTGGGTTTTGTGGGTAATTGACTTGGATATTTTGGAGTTGTAGGTACTGGGATTTATAGTTCACCTGCAATCAATGAACACTCTGAACTCCACCAAACATGGATCTGGACCAAACTTGGCACGCATAC
The DNA here is from genome assembly GCF_037176765.1 of Anolis sagrei. NCBI lineage: Eukaryota > Metazoa > Chordata > Lepidosauria > Squamata > Anolidae > Anolis > Anolis sagrei. The sequence continues at coordinate 1,752,321 of NC_090031.1, read as the reverse complement.
CTGATATGCCCACATTTGAATACTGGTGGGTTTTGGGGGTAATTGGCCTGGATATTTTGGAGTTGTAGGTACTGGGATTTATAGTTCACCTGCAATCAATGAACACTCTGAACTCCACCAAACATGGATCTGGACCAAACTTGGCACGCATACCTGATATGCCCACATTTGAATACTAGTGGGTTTTGAGGGGAATTGGCCTGGATATTTTGGAGTTGTAGGTACTGGGATTTATAGTTCACCTGCAATCAATGAACACTGAACTTCACCAAACATAGAACTGGACCAAACTTGGCACACAGAGCCCCCATAACCAGCAAAATATACTGGAGGTCTTTGAGAGGAAATCACCTTGATTTGGGGGAGTTGTAGTTCACCTACATCCAGAATGCACGGTGAACTCAAAACACCAATGGATTTGGACCAAACTTTGGACAGACCTGATATGCCGAAATTTGATGACTGGAGAGGTTTGGGGGGAAGTGATCTTCCTTTCTGGGAGTTGTAGTTCAGCCACAACCAGAGAAATGATGACCTCCACTGATGATGGACCCGGACGACATTTGGCACGCAGAATCGCCATGACTAACTCAACCTACTACACAGGTCTGAGGGGACTGACCCACCATAGTGGGAGTTGTAGTTCACCCACAACCAGTGGAACTGTGACCTCCACTGATGATGGCCCTGGACCACACTTGGCATGCAGAACCCCCATGACTAACTCCACCTACTGGAGGGGTTTGAGGGACTGACTCGCCATAGTGGGAGTTGTAGTTCACCCTGCAGCCGGAGATCACACTGAACCCCTCCCATGATGCATCCAGAGCAAACTTGCTCAACATAACAAACTTTAAGTACTGAAGAAGTTTCTTGGGGTTAACCTGGCATGATGGGAGTTGTAGTTCACCCACAACTTTTTGCATTTTGGACAATTAAAAAGTGACTTTTTCAAATAGCTTGGGCAACACCGGGGACCCAAGGTAGTACTCAATAATAATAATAATAATAATAATAATAATAATACTCTGTATTGTTTCCCATTGGAAGGCAACCCTTTGGGACCAATCCCAGCACTCACTCTGTAATCTTGGGGTCCAGGTTTCCAATCCAGAGGCGGTGCCCATCCTGCAAGGCCCCTTCGGACAAAATGGCCGCGTTCTCCAGGCGTAGGCTCTGGGTGGGAGGCACAGCCGACGCCATCCGCACCTGGAAAAAGGGAAATATGGTGGGCAAGAAGGTCGCAACAGAGAAAGGGACAGTTCTATCTGTATGGTAACGGAGCCCGGTTTGCCCTTTCTCCTTTCTGTCTTATGCTGAGCATAAACACTGATTTTGTCACTACTAGCATGAATTTGGGATGGTAAGCAGGCATGGAAACAGGAGCCATAGAATCCTAGAGGTGGAAGGGATCCCAAGGGCCATCTAGTCCAACCCCATTCTGCCATGCAGGAAAAGCACAATCAAAGCACCCCAAACAGATGGCTGTTTAGCATTTATTTATTTATTTATTTACTGTATTTGTATACCGCCTTTCTCAGCCTATCAGCGACTCAAGGCGGTTTCCAACAAAACCGTATACATAGTATTGAAAACAATTTAAAACATTACAATTACATAAACCACAACAGCAATAAAAACATCATTAGCGTCTCCTTATTGTCAAGCATTGTCCAATTCCATCGTCCACCGTCAATTTCCTATGTCATTGATCCATATCCGTTACTCTGTGTTTGTGAATGCTTGCTCAAACAACCACATTTTGACTTGCTTCTGAAACATTAAGAGGGAGGGAGCAGATCTAATCTCTCTAGGGAGGGCGTTCCATAGCCGGGGGGGCCACTGCTCAGAAGGCCCTGTCTCTCATCCCCACCAAGCGTACCTGTGATGGGGGCGGGGCTGAGAGCAGAGCCTCTCCGGACGATCTCAAGGTTCTAGATGGTTCATAAGGGGAGATACGTTTGGACAGGTAAGTTGGGCCAGAACCGTTTGGGGCTTTATAGGTTAAAACCAACACTTTGAATTGAGCCCGGTAGCAAACTGGCAGCCAGTGGATTTGGCGCAACTGGGGGGTTGTATGCTCCCTGAGAGCTGCTCCAGTTAGCAATCTGGCTGCTGTTTGTTGGACCAGTTGAAGCTTCCAGGCAGTCTTCAGAGGCAACCCCACATACAGAGCGTTGCAGTAGTCTACATGGGATGTAGTGAGAGCGTGTAATGCCGTGGCTAAGTCAGACTTCCCAAGGTATGGGCGCAGCTGGCACACAAGCTTTAATTGTGCAAATGCTCCCCTGGTCACCGCCGAGACCTGGGTTTCCAGGCTCAGCGATGAGTCCAGGATCACTCCCAAGCTGCGAACCTGCGTCTTCAGGGGGAGTGTGACCCCATCCAGCACAGGCTGTAACCCTATGCCCTGTTCGGCCTTGCGACTGACCAGGAGGACCTCTGTCTTCTCTGGATTCAGTTTCAATTTGTTCGCCCTCATCCAGATCGTCACAGCAGCCAAGCACCGGTTCAGGACCTGGACAGCCTCCTTAGTAGCAGGTGGGAAGGAGTGAAAGAACCATAAACAACAACAACAGAACCATAAACCCTCGCTTTCTTATTTATTTTTTTAGAATCCTAGAGTTGGAAGAGAGCCCATGCAGTGCAACCCCCTTCTGCTGCACATGAAGACCCAACCAAAGCCCTCCCGACAGATGGCCATCCAACTTCTGTTTAACAACCTTCAGAGAAGGAAGGAGGCTCTATCAGACTCTCAGGTATCAAACAGCTCCTACTGTCTGGACATTCTTCCTAATGTTCAGGTGGAGTCTCCTTTCCTCTAATCTGAACTCAAGCCATGAGGAGAGGCAGGTAAGAAATAAAAATATTGTCATCATCATCATCATCATCATCATCCTACCGCTCCATTGTGTCCTAGTCTCCAGGGCAGCAGAATGGAAGCTCAATGGGGCATCTTTTGAATATGTAAACATGGCTCTCATGTCCCCTCTCTTTGCTCCAAGCTAAACACACTCAGCTCTCTAAATCGTTCCTCATAGGGCTTGGCTTGATTTTGGACACTTTCTAGCTTGGCAGGAGCTGGGGCTAACAGCGGGAGCTCACCCCACTCCCCAGATTCAAACCGCCTACCTTTCGATCAGCAAGTTCAACAGCTCAGCGGTTTATATGCATATAGGTAAAGGTTGTCCCCTGACATTAAGTCCAGTCGTGTCTGACTCTGTGGTGTGGTGCTCATCTCCATTTCTAAGCTGAAGAGCCGGCACTGTCTGTAAATACCTCCAAGGTCATGTGGCTAGCATGACTGCATGAAGCGGCGTTACCTTCCCGCCAGAGCTGTACCTATTGAATTACTCATATTTGCATGTTTCCCAACTGCTAGGTTGGCAGGAGCTAGGGCTGACAGTGGAAGCTCATGCCGCGCCCTGGATTTGAACCTGCGACCTTTTGGTCAACAAGCTCAGCAGCTCAGCGCTTTAACCCACCGGGGGCTCCCTTGTATATGCATATTATGTAATTTTTTTGTTTGTGAGATTAACATAACTCAAAAACCATTGGGTGAATTGACACCAAATTTGGGCACAAGACACCTAACAGGCCAACAAGTGACCACGACTCATAAAAACATTAGAAAACACAGCAGAAGGGACTTAAAAAGCAAAAATAAAAAACCCACACTACAATGCATGTGTATAACCACAACATTACACATGTACATAAATATCGATACACAAATATACAAATATATTCACACTCAAAACACATATACACAGACTGGGCCACAGCAATGTGTGGCGGGGGACAGCTAATTATAAATATATGTATATACAATATATTATATTACATTACATTATATATTGAATACACTACCAGCATATTATCATGAGGAGACAGCAAAGCCTAGAGAAGACAATGATGCTGGGGAAAGTGGAAGGGAAAAGGAAGAGGGGCCGACCAAGGGCAAGGTGGATGGATGGCATCCTTGAAGGGACTGGACTGACCTTGAAGGAGACCCTGGGGGTGGTGACGGCCGACAGGGAGCTCTGGTGTGGGCTGGTCCATGAGGTCACCAAGAGTCGGAGACGACTGAACGAATGAACAACAACCAGCATATTATACTACTAGCTGTACGTGCCACGTGGTGCTGTGGCCAATCTTCCCTCCTTCTTTCTCTCCTTTCTCTCTTTCTCTTCTTCCTTCCTTCTCTACCTGTGTCTTTCCTCTCTTCCTTTGCTCTTTGGTTCCATCCTTCCCTCTCTCATTCCTTCCTTATTTCACTTTTTTTTATTTCCTTTCTTTCCTTTTCTCCTTCCCTCCTTCCTTTCTGTGTATATGTATATTGTGTGTGTTTATGAGTTTTATTTTATTTTGTATTGTTGAAGGCTTTCATGGCTCTGAAATTATAACAGCACAACAGCAGAGGGAAAACAATCGGGGACAGCTATTTATTGTGTTTTGGTGTATTGTTTTATTACTTGTTGTTTTAATATTGTTTTAACTGTTTTTTTATTTGCTTTAGGTTGTGTATTGTTATGTTGTTGTGTTGAGGCCTTGGCCTTTGTAAGCCGCATCGAGTCCTTTGGGAGATGCTAGCAGGGTACAAATAAAGTTAATAATAATAATAATAAATAATCATCTCTCAACAAAAGTTTGCTCCAGTCACTGCCAGGCCATCTAATGCTAATGAAGGTGGTCAGTTGAAACATTCCCACCTTGCCCCAGCAGACAAGAGTCCTTTGTCCCACCCTGGTCATTCCACAGATATATAAACCCTTTTTCCTAGTTCCAACAGACCTCACTCCCTCTGAGGATGCTTGCCATAGATGCAGGTGAAACGTCAGGAGAAAATGTCGTTAGAAGAACATGGCCCTATAGCCCAAAAAAACCCCACAAGAACCTATTACTGTCATTGTATATTGCTTTTTTGTTTATGAGATTTATTTTATTGTTTTGTATTACTGTTGTTGTTGTTTTTGTTGTTGTATTTGGGCTTGGCCTCATGTAAGCTGCACCGAGTCCCTTGGGGAGATGGTAGGTAAAGGTAAAGGTAGTCCCCTGACATTAAGTCCAGTCATGTCTGACTCTGGGCGTTGGTGCTCCTCTCCATTTCTAAGCTGAAGAGCCAGCGTTGTCCGTAGACACCTCCAAGGTCATGTGGCTGGCATGACTGCATGGAGCGCTGTTACCTTCCCACTGGAGCGGTACCTATTGATCTACTCACATTTGCATGTTTTCGAACTGCTAGGCTGGCAGAATAATAATAATAATAATAATAATAATAATAATAATAGGACTCAGGTGCTCATCTCCATTTCTAAGCTGAAGAGCCGGTGTTGTCCATAGACACCTCCAAGGTTATGTGGCCATAGGCATGACTGCATGGAGCACCGTTACCTTCCTGCCGGAGCGGTACCTATTGATCTACTCACATTTGCATGTTTTCGAACTGCTAGGTTGGCAGAATAATAATAATAATAATAATAATAATAATAATAATAGGTGCTCATCTCCATTTCTAAGCTGAAGAGCCGGTGTTGTCCATAGACACCTCCAAGGTTATGTGGCCATAGGCATGACTGCATGGAGCACCGTTACCTTCCCGCCGGAGCGGTACCTATTGATCTACTCACATTTGCATTTTTTCGAACTGCTAGGTTGGCAGAATAATAATAATAATAATAATAGGACTCAGGTGCTCATCTCCATTTCTAAGCTGAAGAGCCGGTGTTGTCCATAGACACCTCCAAGGTCATGTGGCCGGCATGACTGCATGGAGTGCCGTTACCTTCCCGCCGGAGCGGTACCTATTGATCTACTCATATTTGCATGTTTTCGAACTGCTAGGTTGGCAGAAGCTAGGGCTGACAGCGGAAGCTCATGCCACTCCCAGGAATTGAACCTGTGACCTTTTGATCAACAAGCTCACTGGGGGCTCCTGGGGAGATGGTAGCGGGGTACAAATAAAGTTGATTTACTATTATTATTATTATTATTATTATATATTTGTGTATATATGTGTGCCTGTGTATATTGAGTCCCCGTTGGGGGAGATGGTAGCGGGGGACAAATCAAGTTATTATTATTATTATTATATATTTGTGTATATATGTGTGTTTGTGTATATTCTGTGTATGTGTTCTGTGTGTGTATATATGCATGTATGCGTGTGTATATATTTGTGTATACGTGTAGCTGTGTATAGGGACAAGGAATGGGCCTGAGGCTGTGAGGAATGGTGGGAGTTGGAGTCCAAAGCACCCAAGGGAGGGAAGGAGGGCCCAAGTTGGCCCAGGCCTGATCCCTCACATCATAATAATAATAATAATAATGATTCCCTCATTCGCCTCTCTCTCCGAAACCACCTTGTCTGGAGAGGTGGGTCTGAGGCCTACCTGGCGGGGATGTTGTGTTGTGAAGGGAGCCCGGCCTCTCTCTCTCTCTCGCTCTCTCTCCCTTCCTTCCGGTGGCGCCGCTGACGTCACTGCCCCGCGCCCCGTCTGGGTGACGTCACGCGCCCGCCGAGAGAAGAGTGACAGCCCCAGGAGGGGGCGGGGCTAGTGACGTCACCGGCCCGCGACGCAGCCAGGCTGGTTCTCCTCAGAGCGGCAGGCCTCTCTTTGGGTTTCGATTTTTTGAAGTGAGTCCGGGCGGGAAGGGTTTGTTTGCTGACTTCGTGTTTGTTCGTTTGTTTATTTACACGCCAAAGCGGGTCGAGCGGGGCCTTGGCAACCTAAGCAGGAAAGGAGCCCAGGAAAGGGGCGGGGCCTGGCTTGGGGGCGGGGCTTTGGAAATGACGTCACCGTAACCCAAGTAATGAAAGCTCCAAGGGGTGGGCGGGGCCTCCTTCAGTGGGTGGGGCTTAGAAAATGACGTCACCGTAACCTAAGGAATGAGGAAAGCTCCAAGAGGTGGGCGGGGCCTCTTTCATTGGGCGGGGCTTGGAAAATGACGTCACTGTAACAAGGAATGAGAAAGCTCCAAGAGGTGGGCAGGGCCTCCTTCAATGGGCGGGGCTTGGGAAATGACGTCACTGTAACAAGGAATGAGAAAGCTCCAAGAGGTGGGCGGGGCCTCCTTCAGTGGGCGGGGCTTGGGAAATGACGTCACTGTAACTTAAGGAACGAAAACTCCAAGGGGTGGGCGGGGCCTCATTCAGTGGGCGGGGCTTGGAAAATGACGTCACTGTAACTTAAGGAATGAAAACTCCAAGGGGTGGGCGGGGCCTCATTCAGTGGGCGGGGCTTGGAAAATGACGTCACTGTAACTTAAGGAATGAGAAAGCTCCAAGAGGTGGGCGGGGCCTCCTTCAGTGGGCGGGGCTTGGAAAATGACGTCAGCCTGTCATTGGAGCATAACAGCTCAGTTTTGGATATGTTTGAGTTCATTTCCAACCATTATTATATTTAGGTTACTATTTGATTTATTATTTTTAATTTATTAATTACTATTGATTGAGTTCATTTCCAACAATTATTATATTTATGTTACTATTTGATTTATTATTTTTAATTTATTAATTATTATTTATGTTATTTTTATATTTTTGTTCATGTTATTTATTAGTATTATTAAATTAATTTATTATTTGTGTTATGTTCTTTCTTATTTTATTATTTTATTTTGATTATTATGCGAGTATTATTCCATTTATGTTGTTATGTGATTTTTATTTTATTATTATTATTTACCGTACTTCATTAGTTGATATTATTGATGTTGTGATATTATTATTTTATATTATTATTTTACGTTATTATTATTATTATTATTAACTTCATTAGTGTTACTTTAGTTGATACTATTTATGTTGTGAGCATTTTAACTATTTATGTCATTATTTATTATTATTATTTTTACTTCATTAGTGTTACTTTAGTTGATACTATTTATGTTGTGAGCATTTTAACTATTTATGTCATTATTTTTTATTATTAATTACTTCATTAGTGTTACTTTAGTTCATATTATTTATGTTGTTAGCATTTTAACTATTTATGTGATTATTATTATTATTACTTTCATTAGTGTTACTTTAGTTTGTATTATTTATGTTGTGAGCATTTTAACTATTTATGTGATTATTATTTTATATTATTATTATTATTTCATTAGTGTTACTTTACTTTAGTTATTATTTATGTTGTTAGCATTTTAACTATTTACATCAATATTTTTATATTATTATTATTATTATTATTTACTTCATTAGTGTTACTTTAGTTGATAGTATTTATGTTGTTTACATTTTAACTATGTGATTATTATTTTACTTTTATTCTTCTTATTATTATTATTTACTTCATTAGTGTTACTTTAGTTGATATTATTTATGTTGTTAGCATTTTAATTATTATTATTATTAATAATAATTAAATAGTTAATAATAATTAAATAGTTAATAATAATAATAATAGTTATTTTATCTCTTCTTCCTCCGCAGCTGCTCGTGATGTCAGGGCCCCTGCGGTGTCTCCGGCTGTTGCCGCTCCTGCTCCGTGGCAGCAGTGTTTTGGGGCCCCCCGGGCTCTCCCCATGGGGCCCCTGCCTGCACTGCGCTCCCAAAGGCCTTCCACCGCTGCAAGCCAGGCATCTTGCCACCAAGAAGGCAAAAGGTAGGAAGCAGAGCCTTTTGTACATCAAGGCATGGGCCAACTTGGGCCCTCCCTCCAGGTGTTTTGGACTCCAACTCCCACAATTCCTAACAGCCGGTAGGCTGTTAGGAATTGTGGGAGTTGGAGTCCAAAACACCTGGAGGGAGGGCCCAAGTTGGCCTAGGCCTTCTCTAGATGGATATATAGAGATATAAACATACAGATCTAGGGCAGACGAATGTAATGTTTACAAAAATCAAAATTTCCATCTCTTTGATGTCTTTGGCCAAACGTAGTCTGTCTTCTCTCCCCTCCGCCAAAGGGAAAGGCCAGGCGCGCGTGAGCATCAATGCCGCTTTGGTGGAGGACATCATCAGCTTGGAAGAGGTGGGCGAGGACATGCGCACCGTGCTCCGCGCCCTGCAAGACGACTTCAGCAAGACCCTCAACATCCGCACCTCCCCGGGTGAGTGGCCGTCCCTCGCAAGACTGAGCATTGCGTGCCTTTGCCCTTGTGGAAACTAGTCCTAGAGTGGGAAGAGACCCCCAAGGGCCAGGCAGCCCAACCACCTTTATTCTGCCAGGCAGAAAGACACCATCAAAGCCCTCCCGACAGATGACCATGCAGCCACAGATCGGATATAAATAGATAAGATATAATAGATATATACATAGATATAGAGTCATAGGTTTGGAAGAGACTCTCATGGCCCATCCAGTGCAACCCCCTTCTTTCTGCCAGTTAGGGATACACCATCAAAGCCCTCCTGACAGACGACCATGCAGCCACAGATCAGATATAGATAGATAGATAGCTATAATAGATATATACATAGATAGAGACAGAGTGATAGATTTGGAAGAGATTCTCATGGCCCATCTAGTCCAACTCCCTTTATTCTGCCAGGCAGGAAGACACCATCAAAGCCCTCCTGACGGATAACCATCCAGCCACGGATCAGATAAATAGATATAATAGCTAGATACAGAGTCATAGATTTGGAAGAGACTCTCATGGCCCATCCAGTCCAACTCCCTGCCTTCTGTGAGGCAGGAAGACACCATCAAAGCCCTCCCGACAGATGACCATCCAGCCACAGATCAGAGATAGATAGGTAAGATATAATAGATAAATACATAGATATAGAGTCATAAGTTTGGAAGACTCTCATGGCCCATGGAGTGCAAGCAACTCCCTTCTTTCTGCCAGGTAGGAATACACCATCAAAGCCCTCCTGACAGATGACCATCCAGCCACGGATCAGATATAGATAGATAAGATATAATAGATATATACATAGATATAGAATCATAAGTTTGGAAGACTCTCATGGCCCATCCAGTGCAACTTCCTTCTTTTTGCCAGGCAGGAAGACACAATCAAAGCCCTCCCGACAAATGACCATGCAGCCACAGATCAGAGATAGATAGATAAGATATAATAGATATATACATAGATATAGAACCATAAGTTTGGAAGAGACTCTCATGGCCCATCCAGTGCAACTTCCTTCTTTTTGCCAGGCAGGAAGACACAATCAAAGCCCTCCTGACAGATGACCATGCAGCCACAGATCAGATATAGATAAGATATAATATAAACACACACACACACACACATAGATATAGATATAGCCATAGAGTTGGAAGAGGCCCTCATGGCCCATCCAGTCCAACTCCCTGCCTTCTGCCAGGCAGGAAGACACCATCAAAGCCCTCCCAACAGATTGCCATCCAGAGATAGGGCAAGAGAGAAATATAGTTTTATCATAACTGTTATTATTACTCTGATGGACTCCCCTGTCAAAGAGCAATGATAGATAAATAGAATAGATACAGACATAATACAGAGTCATAGATTTGGAAGAAACATCAAAGCCCTCCTGACAGATGGCCATGTAGCCATAGATAAGATATCGGTAGATAGAATAGATACATACATGCATACATACAGAGTCATAGATTTGGGAGGGAACCCCAAAGGTCATCTAACCCCCTTTGGAAGAGACTCTCGTGGCCCATCCAGACCAACTCCCCTCTTTCTGCCAGGCAAGGAGACACCATCAAAGCCCTCCTGACAGATGGCCATCTGGCCACAGATCAGATATAGATAGATAAAATATAATAGATAGATACATAGATAGATACAGAGTCATAGATTTGGAAGAGACTCTCATGGCCCATCCAGTCCAACTCCCTTCCTTCTGTGAGGCAGGAAGACACCATCAAAGCCCTCCCGACAGATGACCATGCAGCCACAGATCAGATATAGATAGATAAAATATAACAGATATATACATAGATAGAGACAGAGTCGTAGATTTGGGAGAGACTCTCATGGCCTATCCAGTCCAACTCCCTTCTTTCTGTCAAGCAGGAAGACACCATCAAAGCTCTCCTGACAGACGACCATCCAGCCATAGATTGAATCACAATCAGATCTGGAAGAGACCCTCATGGGCCATCCAGTCAAACACCCTTATTGTGCCAGGCAGGAAGACACTACCAAAGCCCTCCCGACAGATGGCCATCCAGCCATAGATCAAATATAGGTAGGTAGATATAGATTTGGAAGATAACCTCAAAGGTCACTCAGTCCAACCCTCTTATTATGCCAGGCAGGAAGGCACCAACAAAGCCCTCCTGACAGATGGCCATGTATAGGTAGATAGAATAGATACATACATGCATACATACAGAGTCATCGATTTGGAATAGAACCCCAAAGGTCATCCAGTCTAACCCCCTTCTGCCAGGCAGGAAGACACCATCAAAGCCCTTCCGACAGATGGCCATCCAGCCATAGATCAAATATAGATAGATAGAGAGTCATAGAGTTGGGGCATCTAGTCCAACCCCCTTTTTCCATGCAGGGAAAAGCAGCATCAAAGCCACCCAGCCTCTGTTTCAAAGCCTCCAAAGAAAGAGCCTCCACCGCAGGGAGTTCCACTGCTGAACAGCTCTTCTTACAGTCAGGAATAATAATAATAATAATAATAATAATAATAATCTTTGTTTATACCCCGCCACCATCTCACCAAAGGAGTGTTCCGGTGGAATCTCCTTTCCTGCCATTTGAATCCATTGCATCCCGCTGTGATGTTTCCACAGTCCCGTCCATTATTAAGGACTTAACCCTGGGCTTAACCAGGAAAGGCCCGTTTATGGCTAATGGCTTCCTGCAGGCAGCCAAGACAAGTGGAAGTTGTCCGCGGCTGCCGCTTCGGACGCCAACCGTTTGCAGATGGCCGGGCAGGAAAGGGGCAATTGCCACCAAATTAACCCCTTTGGAGATTGTCATCAAGACGTAGAGGAAGGTCAGTGGGGTGGAAACAGGGGAGCGGCCTCGAGAACAACCCCCCCTTCCGCCCTCTGCCGTTTCATCAAAAGACCCCTTTTTCCTAGACCAAAGCCAGGGAAATATTCAACCTTTGGCTGGGAAGTTTTTATTTATAAATAAATAAAGTGTATTGTTTGTGGGATTAGCATAACTCACTAGACAAATTGACACCAAATTTGGACACAATACACCTATCCGGCCAACAAGTGACCATCACTCATAAAAACACTGAAAAACGTAGCGTAAGGGACCTAAAAAGGCAAATAATAATAATAATAATAAATACATTACAGTGCATGTGCAAAACCACATATATACACATGTATACACACATATACACATGCAAAACACATCTACACAGACTGGGCCACAGCAACGTGTGGTAGGGGACGGCTAGTCTATATAAATAAAAATGTAATGTTTGTTTGTGGGATTAACAGAACTCAAAAACTACTGGATGAATTGACACGAAATTTGGACACAAGACACATACCAGGCCAATGAGTGACCATCACTCATAAAAACACTGAAAAACACAGTAAAAGGGACTTAAAAAGGCATATATATATATATATATATATATATATATATATTACGATGCATGCGCAAAAACACATATATAAGCAAACACACATATATATGCATATACAGAAATATATACACACAAAGTAGTATATATACACAGACTGGGTCACAGCAACGTGTGGCAGGGGACGGCTAGTGTATATATATAAACCCTGTCCATTTTTATGCTGCATTTGTGCAAATGCCCTCATTATATATGCACGCCAATATTCAACATCAGCCCATTCTTTCTCATAAATTTGGGGAAAATATTCCATATATATATATGGAACTTCCAGCAGCACAACGGGTTAAACTGCTGAGCTTGCTGAACTTGCTTACCAAAAGGCTGGTGGTTTGAATCCGGGGAGTGGGGTGAGCTCCTGCTGTTAAACCCAGCTCCTGCCAACCTAGCAGTTTGAAAACATGCATATGTGAGAAGATCAACAAGTACCGCTCTGGCGGGAAGGTAATGGCACTCCATGCAGTCATGCCGGCCACATGACCTTGGAGGCACCTATGGACAACATCTGTTCTTCAGCTTAGAAATGGAGATGAGCACCGCCTACAGAGTCGGAACAGAACAGGATGTAATTTCAGGGGAAATCTGATGTTCATTACAATAATAATTATGTATACTGTTTTTATATAAATAAATAAATAAAAAGGTAATGTTCGTTTGTGGGATGAACAGAACTCAAAAACCACTGGACAAATTGACACCAAATTTGGACACAAGACATCTAACAACCCAATGTATGTCCTTCACTCAAAAAACTTGATTCTGTCATTTGGGAGTTGCTGGGATTTATAGTTCACCTTCAATCAAAGAGCATTCTGAACCCCACCAACGATGGAATTGAACCAAACTTGGCACACGGTTCTCCCAAGACCAACAGAAAATACTGGAAGGGTTTGGTGGGCAGTGTCCTTTGATTTTGGAGTCGTAGTTCACCTACAACCAGAGATCACTGTGGACGAAAACAATGATGGGTCTGGACCAAACTCCACACGAGTACTCAATATGCTCAAATGTGAACACTGGTGGAGTTTGGGGAAAATAGAATCTTGACATTTGGGAGTTGTAGTTGCTGGGAGTTGTAGTTCACCTACAATAATCACAGAGCATTCTAAACCCCACCAACGATAGAATTGGGCCAAACCTCCCACACTGAACACCCATGTGGGCCACAGCAACGCATTGCAGGGGACGGCTAGTATGTGTGTGTGTGTATATATATATATACAGAGAGAGAGAGAGAGAGAATTTTTATAATAATTATTATAAAATTATATATATGTATGTATATGTGTGTAAAAGTTACAAATTAATTTTTTAAAAAAGATAACCTTTTCAAGCTTGACTCTGCTTTTGTAAATGGCTGAAGCTCAGTCGTTCTACTGCTAGCGCTAGAAGCTTCTGATCTGCTAAACTGCTGCTGTTGCAGCTTTGCTGTTTCTGAATGCTTTCCCCCTTTCCTGGAAATAACCATTGTCCTTCTCATTCCAGGGGCCCTGGATCATATCATGGTCTCCACAAAGGATGGGAAGTTCCCCCTGAACCAGCTGGGACAGGTCTCCCTGAAGTCTCCCCAGCTCATCCTGGTCAACATGAGCAACTTCCCGGAGGTCAGTCAATGTGATGCTGGGTCGGTCTCCAGTGCAGTGTTTCCCCATAAAACAATATCCGTATCAGAAGGGAAGAAACGAGAGAGAGGTGCTCTATCGCTGCCTGGCCAGCAGCATCGCAGGGAAACATGACCAAATGTGGGATTTCGGTTCATAGAATCCCAGAGTTGGATTGTGTGTTTCTATGTCTCAAGAGTCAATACACAAAAATATATCCATAAACAAGATAGCATGAGTCCAAGGCAGGCAGCCTATGCCACACATGAACTAGAAGCAAGACCAAACTTAGAACCGCTCTGAGTTACCTCTGGGCTGAGAGAGGCGGTATAGAAATATAATATAATATAATATAATATAATATAATATAATATAATATAATATATAAATAAACTTGAATACATGAATTTCAAGAACATAGGACCAAAAACTGAGAGCTGTTCAGCTGAAGACAACATTAATGTCACAATTGTACCAGCAGGAACCACTTTAAAAAGCCTCAATCCTGCCCATAACATCATTCCGCACGCACTTGCTTCTCCTCTCCTTATCTCTAAGCCTCTGGGAATAGCAAGTCTGTCTTTGTTGCACACCCTGTCTCTGCAATTCCAAGCACCTTGACATAGACAAACATTTGTCTCCCACATTTCTCAGCCTACACTTCTGACAGGTGCCTGTTAGGGATTCCTCATCTTCAGAAGAGGAAGGGGAGCAGGGAAGTGCTCAGGAATTGGAGGGAGAAGAAGAATCAGACGATGAGGGTTTGAAAGTGCCCACATTTCTAGAGAGATGAAAAGAGCACAGACAACGTTCCGCTAGAATAGCTGCTAAAAACACTGAGCTAATTGGGAGATGCCCTAGCACCTCCTGCATGGGGAACACCCCCTTCCTCATCTCCTGAGCACTCAGAATCTGACTCAGAATCTAACGGCTGCTAGGAATTCTTCGAGTTGAAGTCCAAAACACCTGGAGAGAGGTCCCAAGTTGGCCCATGCCCAGCCTAGATTGAAAGAAGTAATAGTCCCATGCTCCAATATGCTGATGATAACATAGTCTGTGCACATTCAGAAGAACTACAACATCTTTTATAGAACTCCAATATGCTAATGATAACGTACTCTGGGCTCATTCAGAAGACAGACAACATCTGTGATAGAACTCCAATATGCTAATGATAACATAGTCCGGGCTCATTCAGAAGACTGACAACATATAGAACTCCAATATGCTAATGATAACGTAGTCTGGGCTCATTCAGAAGAACTACAACATCTGTTATAGAACTCCAATATGCTGATATATGAATTGTGGAAGTCCAAATCACCTGGAGGGAGGGCGCAAGTTGGCCCATGCCTAGTCTAAAGCCGCTGTGTTCCTCTTGGCTCTCAAAACCACAACAAATTGGGCCAAATGCAGTTTGTGCAGCTCGGGTCAAAGACCTATATGCCTCTTGCTTTGCAGGGCTGGGGGTTTCGCCCACCGAAGGGGTCGAATGCCTCTTGGGTCAACCCCCCCCACCCACCCACCCACCCCTGTTTTCTCTCCAACGGCGCTCCAGGCGTGGCCAACCGCAAAGCCCAGGCCTCCCGCTAATCCCTTTTCGGTTTGACACGTTTCCCCGCCGCAATGTGGAATGAGTTAGGGAGACGTGGAATCGGATCCCGGAACATTTCATCCGGCGCTTGGCAAAGTCCAGAGTCCCGTCCCCGTCCCGGGGGGAATCCCCTCGCCGTCTGGGTTGCCTCAAAAGCGTCGGGATGGTTTCCATTTTCCTTGTGGCTTTCTCAATCCCCGTCCCCCCCACTCCGTGCCATCCCTCCGATGCCTTGAGAGAAGCCGCTCGCCCGTCGGGTTTGATCAAAGCGCCGCTCGCCGACGTCACGTCCTGATCCCGGCCGGCCACCGGACTTAAACGTTTCCATGTTCTGTCAAGGCGCATTGCTCTCCGTCAATGGAGACGCCGCGCCTGGAAATAATTATTGGCTAATTCCCCCTGACTGTTTGATCTCCGCCTTCCTCTCTTTGCAGAGCACAGCTGCGGCCGTGAAGGCCATCCGGGAGAGTGGGATGGGACTCAATCCCGAAGCGGACGGGACACTCCTGCGCGTCCCCGTCCCCAAGTAAGCAGCACCGGCCTTTCTGCCAGGGTGGGGGCTGAGGATGATGAGGATGATGATGTGTGGCTCAAGTCAGCTAACAATCCCAAACTTTGGTCATAGTTTGAAAAGCACAATACAAAATAATAATAATAATAATAATAATAATAAGAAACACAACAAGATGAGTCCACAGCAGACAAGATCACACCGCTGGCTGTATTATTATTATTATTATTATTATTATTATTATTATTATTATTCACAACAAGATGAGTCCACAGCAGACAAGATCATACTGCTGGCTGTATTATTATTATTATTATTATTATTATTATTATTATTATTACAAGCCAGTCAAGGTGGTCCCAGTGGTGAACGGCACACTGGGTGCAGTGCCTAAAGACCTTGGCCTGCACTTAAACACAATCGGCGCTGACAAAATTACCATCTGCCAGCTGCAAAATAAATTAAAGATTGAGCTGCAAAGACTCTGGCACAACAATAATAATGTGTGTGTGTGTGTTTGACTGCATTTTACTGAATGTAAGCGCAACCTATTTTTTAATTATTATTATTGTTGCATTGTTGTGAGTTTTCCAAGCTGCCTGGCCATATTCTGGAAGCATTCTCTCCTGACTTTTTGCCCACATCTATGGCAGGCATTCCTAGAGGTTGTGAGATCTCTTGGAAACTTGGCAAGTGAGGTTTATATATATCCCTGTGGAATGATGTCCAGGGTGGGAGAAAGAACTCTTGCCTGTTGGAGGCAAGTGGGAATGTTGCCATTGGCCGGCTTGATTAGCATTGAATAGCCTTGCAGCTTCAAAGCCTACCAAAAATCTAGAATCATGACAGCAAATATAAAAAAAACACTCAGTAAACAGGGAAATTCTAGACAGGAAACCATCGGGGCCAGCTAATACCGCCCAACAAAGGATTCCCCCAGGCAGTAGGCAGCTAGGCTTTGAAGCTGCAAGGCTATATAGTCAAGCTGGCCAAAATGCAATATTTTGGAGGAAGGGTTGGGCCAAACTACCTCTGCCAAAGGGAACCCTAAGTGGGACAAAAATAACCGGTCAGTCCGGATACTTCTTTAACCCAAGCTTTTTTTATTTTTGGTCATCCAGGGTGACCCGTGAACACCGGGAGAGCCTTGCCGCTGTGGCCAAGCAGCTGACCAACAAGGCCAAGGATTCCCTGCGGAAGGTGCGGGCCGCGGCCGTCAGCCGGACCAAGAAGGCCAAAGCCACCGTCTCCGAAGACACCGTCCGGCTGATAGAGAAGCAGGTACCGTGGGGTCAGTTTCCTTATTGCAGTACAATTGCTTCACTGGGGAGGGAGTTCAGTTGTGGAACTCACTGCCCCATGATGCCATAGCAGTGTGACCCAGCCAAGTAGCCCAAAGTGATAGAAAGAACAAAAACAGACCAATGTGATATCTTCCTTGGGAGGCTTTCTTATAGCAAAATAATATGATGGCACTATTTACAAGAACAAGGTTTCCATGACACAAATAAAGTTCAACCGTCACACTGGAGCTTCACACATGAGGTGGTCTCATACTGAGGCCTACTAACACACTGAGGCCTACCTCACACAGAAGCTTCTCTCTCACACTGAGGTGAACTAATACAGAAGCCTTCTCATACTGAGGTCTACTAACACACTGAGGTGTACCTCACACAGAGGCTTCTCTCACAGACTAAGATGAACTAACATTGAAGCCTTCTCATACTGTCTACTAACACACTGAGGCCTAGCTCACACAAAGGTTTCTCTCACAGACAAAGGAGAACTAACACTGAAGCTTTCACATACTGAGGCCTACTAACACACTGAGACCTATCTCACACAGAGGCTTCTCTCACAGACAAAGGAGAACTAACACTGAAGCCTTCTCATACTGAGGCTTAGTAACACACTGAGGCCTCCCTCACACAGAGGCCTCTCTCACATAGGTGAACTAATACTGAAGCCTTCACAATCTGAGGCCTACTAACACACAGGCCTACCTCACACAGAGGCTTCTCTCACAGACGGAGGTGAACCAACACTGAAGCCTTCTCATACTGAGGCCTACTAACACACAGGCCTACCTCACACAGAGGCTTCTCTCACAGACAGAGGCGAACTAACACTGAAGCCTTTTCATACTGAGGCTTACCTCACATAGAGGCTTCTCTCACAGACAGAAGTGAACTAACACTGACGCCCTTTCAAACTGAGGCCTACTAACGCACTGAGGCTTCTCTCAAAGACAGAGGTGAACTAACACTGAAGCCTTCACATACTGAGGCCAACCTCACACAGAGGTTTCTCTCACAGACAGAGGTGAACTAACCCTGAAGCCTTCACACACTGAGGCCTACTAACACCTTGAGGCCTACCTCAGTGCTTGACTCACATTTTTGTAATTAAAAATACCTAGTTAATTTTGAATCTTTCTGACAATCCATCTAAGACGCTCATCTCGTCCTGTGTCTCTTCTTCTTCCCCCAACTTGGCCGCAGGTCCAGCAAATGACAGACGACGCTGTGGCTGAAATGGAGAAGCTGCTGGCCGCCAAGACGAAGGAGCTGCTGGGGTGAGGATCCTCACAGGCCGCATGTCTGGCGCGTCGTCCTTCTGCGTTTCGGTCTCGAAATGGACTGGCTCTGCTGTCGTGGCTTTGGCACCGAACAGGATGCTGGCTTTTTGTCAAGTGCCGCTTGGACAGCGATGCCAGGTAAATACGGGCCGCGTGGGGCAAGGCTGTGGGAGAAATGCCGCCTGGAAGGCACCCCGGTCTGTAAGGACGTCTCCATTCTCTGGCCTGGCTTTTGGGGAAAGGTCGGGGCCGCCGCCTCGCTTGCGAACCTGCTTGGCTTTGTAATAAAGGATTCCCAACTGAATCATTCCTCTCTTTGGGCTTTGTGGCCCTCCAGGTGTGTTGGGTTCTCCGGACTCCTGGGAGTTGTCGTTGGGCTGCTTTGTCATTGTGACGTTGTTGACAAGAGGGTTCTCCACCGTGGTCCCTGTAAAATACGCGCCAATGGTAGTATATCCTGCGCGGGAAATACCCTATGTGCAAATTTCACAGGTGACCACCCGGAGAAACACGATTATAGGTAAGCAACCATGACTTCACCCTGTTTTCTAGCCAAGGGCCACCACACTACACTGACCACGAGGCCAATACATGGAAAAGGGGAGAAAGCACCAAAGAGGAATTCAGACAATCAACATATGTAGGGGAAAGGTTCGTCAGGCCAAGGCACAAAATGAGCTCGGACTTGCCAGAGAGATTAAAAATCGTAAAAAGGAATAATGGCAGAAAGGGAGGCGGACTAGATGGCCCATGGGGTCTCTTCCAACTCTATTATTATTATTACTATTAATATTATTAAGGCTCGGTGGCCATCTGTCGGGGGTGCTTTGATTGTGCTTTTCCTGCATGGCAGAAGGGGGGTGGACTAGATAGCCCATGAGGTCTCTTCCAACTCTATTATTACTATTATTATTATTATTATTATTATTATTATTATTATTATGGCTGGGTGGCCAGCTGTCGGGGGTGCTTTGCTTGTGCTTTTCCTGCATGGCAGAAGGGGGGTGGACTAGATGGCCCATTGGTTTTCTTCCAACATTATTATTATTATTATTATTATTATTATTATTATTATTATGGCTGAGTGGCCATCTGTCGGGGGTGCTTTGATTGTGCTTTTCCTGTATGGCAGAAGGGGGGTGGACTAGATGGCCCATTGGTTTTCTTCCAACATTATTATTATTATTATTATTATTATTATTATTATTATTATGGCTGAGTGGCCATCTGTCGAGGGTTCTTTCTGCTTTTCCTGCATGGTGGAAGGGGGGTGGACTAGATGGCCCATGAGTGGTATTATTATTATTATTATTATTATTATTATTATTATTATTATTATGGCTGGGTGGCCATCTGTCAGGGGTGCTTTGCTTGTGCTTTTCCTGCATGGTAGAAGGGGTGTGGACTAGATGGCCCATGGGTTTTCTTCCAACTCTATTACTATTATTATTATTATTATTATTATTATTATTATTATTATGGCTGGGTGGCCACCTGCCGTGGGTGCTTTGCTTGTGCTTTTCCTGCATGGTGGAAGGGGGATGGACTAGATGGCCCATGGGTTTTCTTCCAACTCTATTACTATTATTATTATTATTATTATTATTATTATTATTATGGCTGGGTGGCCACCTGCCGTGGGTGCTTTGCTTGTGCTTTTCCTGCATGGTGGAAGGGGGATGGACTAGATGGCCCATGGGTTTTCTTCCAACTCTATTACTATTATTATTATTATTATTATTATTATTATTATTATTATTATTATTATGGCTGGGTGGCCACCTGCCGTGGGTGCTTTGCTTGTGCTTTTCCTGCATGGTGGAAGGGGGATGGACTAGATGGCCCATGGGGTCTCTTCCAACTCTATTATTATTATTATTATTATTATTATTATTATTATTATTATTATTTAGGCTGGGTAGCCACCTGTCAGGGGTGCTTTGATTGTGCTTTTCCTGCATGGCGGGGGGGGGGGGGTGGACTAGATGGCCCATGGGGTCCCTTCCACCTCTATGACTCTATGACCATCTTTTGGATGTGGGTTTGAGTACCGTCACCCTTTCTAAATCCCATTTCCAAAGGGAAGGCAGGCCTTGGCAGTGGTGGGAGCCTTCCTCCTCCTCCTCCTCCTCCTCCTCCTCCTCCTCCTCCTCCTCCTCCTCCTCCTCCTGGGATGCTGGGCCTTGATTGGGGCGTCTCTGGCGCCTTCTCGAGTGGGTCTTCTGTCTTTTTAATCACCGGAGGAGCTCATTACGGCCTCCCTCCCTCCCACGCCTGGGACCCCCCCCCCCTCCAGTCCTTGAGCCCCCGAGCCGGCGGCGGCATCGGATGAATATTGGATGATTTCCTTCCCTAGGCAGGCAATCAACACTTTTGCATGAAATTTCCCCTCTTTTCGCTCGCTCGAGTTTCAATTGACCCCCGGCTCCTGTGGCGGCAGGCGCAATACACATGCAAATGAGACCCAAGCGCACGCTCATCCAGAGAGAGCGGGGCCTCCAAGGCTGGCACCCCCCTATGCAGCCGGGGTGGGACCCCCTCACTTAATGCATTCGATGGTCAGCGTTGAACCCAAATGCCCTCTGACGCACACTGAGCTGCATTAGAGGGTCAGTGTCCAACCATGCAATGCCGCCTGAGCTACGTACGGTCAGCATAGAGCAGGCGTGGGCAAACTCGGGCCTTTCTTCAGGAGGTTTGGACTTCAACGCCCACAATCCCTGTTAGGAAATGTGGGAGGTGCCATCCAAAACACCTGGAGAAAGGCCCAAGTGGGCTCAGGCCTGTGAGTGATAGATGATACATACATAGATGGATGATAGATACATAGATGATAAATGGATTGATAATAGATCAATGGATAGATGATAGATAGATGGTACATACATACATACATACATATATCACATAGATGATAGATAAGTGGATGATACATAGATGATGATATCTACATAGATATATCGATGATAGATAGATGGATGATAGATGCATACATACATAGATGATAGATGGATTGATAATAGATCAATAGATGGATGGATGGATGGATGGATGATAGATAGATAGATAGATAGATAGATAGATAGATAGATGACACCTACATAGATATATCGATGATAGATAGATGGATGATAGATACATACATACATAGATGATAGATGGATTGATAATAGATCAATAGATGGATGGATGGATGGATGGATGGATGGATGGATGGATGGATGGATAGATAGATAGATAGATAGATAGATAGATAGATAGATGATACATCCATACAGTACATAGATGGTAGATGATACAGAGGTAAATACATGGATGGATGATATATAGGTTGCTTACCTGTAAACATAGTTTCCCGAAACCATATGTGCAATTCACAGCTGACCACGACGGGAAATCATACATACATAGATGACAGATTGATAATAGATAAATGATAGATAGATGGCACATACATACATATGGTACATAGGTGACAGATACATAAATGAATGATACATAGATGCTTGATAATACCTACATATTTACATTGATGATTGATAGATAGATACATATATACATACACTCATAGGTGATAGATGGATGGATGATAGATAGATGATACATACATATGTACAGTACATAGATGATAATAGATGATAGTTAGATAAATGTATGAGACATAGATGATAGGTACATACATACATACATGCATAGGTGATAGATGGATTGATAATGGATCAATAGATGATACATAAATATGTACAGTACAAAGATGATAGATGGATGGATGGATAGATAGATAGATAGATAGATAGATAGATGGATACATACATACATACATGCATAGGTGATAGATGGATTGATAATGTACAGTACATAGATGATAGATAGATGATACATACATATGCACAGTACATAAAATATAGATAGATAGATAGATAGATGGATGATAGATGGATTGATAATAGATCAATAAATGGATAGATGATAGATCGATAGATGATACATACATACGTACAATATATAGATGTTAGATAGATAGATAGATAAATAGGTGATAGATGGATTGATAATAAATCAATAGATGGATGATAGATAGATGATACATACATACGTACAGTACATAGATGATAGATAGATGATCAATAGATAAATGGATGATACATAGATGATAGATTATACTTACATAGATATGATAGATAGATAGATAGATAGATAGATAGATAGATAGATAGATACGTACATACATATATGTATGCATAGGTGATAGATGGATTGATAATAGATCAATATGTACAGCACAGAGATGATAGATAGGTGATAGATGGATTGATAATAGATCAATATGTACAGCACAGAGATGATAGATAGGTGATAGATGGATTGATAATCGATCAATAGATGGATGGATGGAAGGATGATAGATAGATGATACATACATATGTACAGTACATAGATGATAGATAGATGATCAATAGATAAATGGATGATACATAGATGATAGATTATACTTACATAGATATGATAGATAGATTGATAGACATAGATAGATAGATAGATAGATAGATAGATACGTACATACATACATGCATGCATGCATGCAATGCATAGGTGATGGATTGATAATAGATCAATATGTACAGCACAGAGATGATAGATAGGTGATAGATGGATTGATAATAGATCAATAGATGGATGGATGGATGGATGGATGATAGATAGATGATACATACATACGTACAGTACATAGATGATAGATAGATGATCAATAGATAAATGGATGATACATAGATGATAGATTATACTTACATAGATATGATAGATAGATCGATAGACAGACAGATAGATAGATAGATACGTACATACATACATGCATGCATGCATGCATAGGTGATAGATGGATTGATAATAGATCAATATGTACAGCACAGAGATGATAGATAGGTGATAGATGGATTGATAATAGATCAATAGATGGATGGATGGAAGGATGATAGATAGATGATACATACATACGTACAGTACATAGATGATAGATAGATGATCAATAGATAAATGGATGATATATAGCTGATATGTATGAATGGATGGATGACAGATACATATATACAAACATAGGTGACACATGGATTGATAATAGATCAGTTGGTGGCTGGATGATAGATGATACATACATATAGTACACAGATGATCAATAGATAAATGTCTGATACATAGAGACATAGGTGATAGAGGATGGACGGACGGAGGCTCCTCCCCGCTTGGCATCCTCATTAATGGGCTCCTAACGAACCCCGTTGTGCCTCCGGGGGGGGGGGGGGTGGTGGTGTCTGCTTTCCCCTCCCTGGTGGCCTCCAGCCCCCTCCCCTCTTTTCCTCTCCCATTTCCGGAGGGAGACCCCATTCTGGAGTCATGTCTCCAAAATAAACTCTCTAATCAGGTAAGCGATCCCATACGCTAAATTGCTCTCTGCCCGCCTGCAAGGGACGTCGTCTTGCTCCGGACTTTTTGGGGAGAGCAGAATTGCGGAGGAAAGGAAGCAAGGCCCCTTTGGGGGGGGGGGGGGATATATACGCATAGGAACCGCACCACTGACCTGGGTCCCTTCTGTTTTGGATCACGGCCACTGCAATGTCCAGGTGAGGCCCTGACCTCTGACCTGCCCGGTATGAATGGTGAGGATGTGAAAAAATCAAAATAATAATAATAAAATATTCTCAGAAATAATCCAAAAAAATAATGTAAAAAATCATAATAATAATAAAGATTCTCTGAAATAATCAGAAAAAAATAAAGGAAAATATCAAAATAATAAAAAATATTCTCAGAAATAAGCCAAAAAATAATGTAAAAAATCAAAATAATAATAACAAATATTATCTGAAATAACCCAAAAATAATGTTAAAAAATCAGAATAATAATAACAAATATTCTCTGAAATAATCAGAAAAAAATAAAGGAAAATATCAAAATAATAATAATAAATATTATCAAAAATAATGCAAAATAATGTAAAAAAACAAAATAATAATAAAAATATTATTTGAAATAATCCAAAGATAATAGAAAATAATAATAATAATAATAATAAAAGATTCTCTGAAATAATCAGAAAAAAAGGAAAATATCAAAATAATAATAATAAATATTATCAAAAATAATGCAAAATAATGTAAAAAAACAAAATAATAATAAAAATATTATTTGAAATAATCCAAAGATAATGGAAAATAATAATAATAATAATAATAATAATAATAATAGATTCTCTGAAATAATCAGAAAAAATAAAGGAAAAAATCAAAATAATAATGAAAAATATTATCTGAAATACTTATAATAATAAATATTCTTTGAAATAATCCAAAAATAATGTAAAAAATCAGAATAATAATAAAAAAGATTCTCTGAACTAATAAAAAAAATAAAGGAAAAAATCAAAATAATAATAAAAATATTATCTGAAATAATCCAAAATGTAATGTAAAAAAATCAGAATAATAATAAAAAGGTTCTCTGAAATAATCAGAAAAAAGTAAAGGAAAATATCAGAATAATAATAATAAAGATTCTCTGAAATAATCCAAAAAATAATGTAAAAATCATAACAATAATAAATATTCTCTGAAATAATCAGGAAAAAAGAAAGGAAAATATCAAAATAATAATAATAATAAATATTCTCTGAAATAATCCAAAAATAATGTAAAAAATCAGAATAATAATAATAAAAAGTTCTCTGAAATAATCAGAAAAAATAAAGGAAAATATCAAAATAATAATAAAAAATATTATCTGAAATAAACTAATAAATAATGGAAAAAATCAAAATAATAAATAATATTATCAGAAATAATCAGAAAAATAAAGGAAAATAGCAAAATAATAAATATTCTCTGAAATAATCAGAAAAATAATGTAAAAAATCAGAATAATAACAAAACCTCAGAAATAATAATAATAATAATAATAGTAATATTTATTTGTACCCCACCACCATCTCCCCAAAGGGGACTCGGGGCAGCTAACATGAGGCCAAGGCCAAAATTACAGTTCAACAAAATAAAATACAAAGAAGCAATAATAATAATAATAAAAATTATCTGAAATTATCCAAAAATAATGTAAAAAATCAAAATAATAATAAAAAGTAGTGAATATTTTTGTGGTCATTATAAGGCATAATGACCCCAATGTCAGAGGAGGCCAAAGGCAAAACTTCAGCTCCCTGGATATTATTATTATTATTATTATTATTATTATTAGTATTATTGATCTCTATGGCTCAATGATAGATGAATGATAGGGCAGGTGAAGCCCTAATGGCCATTCCCTTTGCCGCCCTCTTGCGGACACAGGAATATTTGCACTTGCCTGGAGAGGCTGCTTTGCAATCCTTTGCTGCCATCCAGTGGCCAGACTGGAAACTGCATCTCGATATTATATTTCTCAAAATAACCACAGAAATAATGGGGAAAAAATGAAAATAATAAAAAATATTCTCTGAAATAATCACAAAACAATATAAAAATTCGAAATAATAATAAAAAATACTCTCCCAAATAATGGGAAAACATCAACATAATAATAAAAAATATTATCCAAAATAATCACAAAAATAATGGAAAAATTCAAAATAATAATCAAAATATTATCTGAAATAATGAAAAAAGCCAAAATAATAATAAAAAATATCTGAAATAATGCAATAAATAATGTAAAAAATCAGAATAATAATTAAAATTATTCTCTGCAATAATTCCAAAATAATGTAAAAATCAAACTAATAATAAAAATATTCTCTTAAATAATCCAAAAAGATAATGTAAGAAATCCGAATAATTAAAAATATTCTCTGAAAGAATCCAAAGATAATGGGAAAAATCAGAATACCAATTAAAAATATTCTCTGAAATAATCCAAAAAGATAATGTAAGAAATCAGAATAATTAAAAATATTCTCTGAAAGAATCCAAAAATAATGGGAAAAATCAGAATACCAATTAAAAATATTCTCTGAAATAATCACAAAAAGGGGGGGAAATTAAAAATAATAAAATTATGGAAAAAAAACAAAATAAAAATATTCTCCAAAAAATGGGAAAAATCAACATAATAATAAAAATATTATCCAAAATAATCACAGAAATAATGGAGAAATTCAAAATAATAATAATATTATTGTCTGAAATAATGCAATAAATAATGGAAAATCAAAATAATAATAAAAATAGCTGAAATAATGCAATAAATAATGGAAAAAATCAGAATAATAATTAAAACTATTCTCTGAAATAATTCTAAAATAATGTCAAAATCAAACTAATAATAAAAAACATTCTCTGAAATAACCCAAAAAGATAATGTTAGAAATCAGAATAATTAAAAATATTATCTGAAATAATCACAAAAAAGGGGAAAAATTCAAAATAATAAAAAAATTCTCTTAATAATGGAAAAAAACAAAATAACCTAGCAGTTCGAAAACATGTCCCGTACCTTGGGAAGTCTGACCTGGCCATGGTAGTCCACGCTCTGGTTACATCCCGTTTAGACTACTGCAACGCTCTCTACGTGGGGTTGCCTTTGAAGACTGTCCGGAAGCTTCAAATGGTCCAGCGTTCGGCAGCCAGGTTGCTAACAGGAGTGGCACTCAAGGAGCATACAACTCCTCTGTTGCGCCAGCTCCACTGGCTGCCAGTTTGCTACCGGGCACAATTCAAAGTGCTGGCTTTAGCCTACAAAGTCCTAAAAGTTTCTGGCCCAGTCTATCTCTTCCCACGAACCCTCCAGGAACTTGAGATCGTCCGAGGAGGCCCTGCTCTCAATCCCGCCTGCTTCGCAAGCACGTCTGGCAGGGACGAGAGACAGGGCCTTCTCTGTGGTGGCCCCTCAGCTGTGGAACTCCCTGCCTAGGGATATTAGATCAGCCCCCTCCCTCCCAACTTTCCGAAAACAAGTAAAAACTTGGTTCTTCGAGCAAGCATTTGGAACCCCGGAATAAGTAGACAACCGAGAGCTGGAAAATGACCCAGGAACGGCCCAAGACGATGGAACGGATAAGGATTGAACGAGAGGACTTTAATGTTTTTGCTTTGTTAATGTATGTATTCTTATGGCATCGAATTGTGCCGACTGTGTATACCGCCCTGAGTCGCTGATATGGGCGGGATAGAAATGATGTAAATAAATAAGATGTAAATAGCTCAATAGGGAAGGTAAGGGCGCTCCATGCAGTCATGCTGGCCACATGACCTTGGAGGTGTCTACAGACAACACCGGCTCTTTGGCTTAGAAATGGAGATGAGCACCATACCCCAGAGTCGGACACGATTGGACTTAATGTTTGGGAGAAACCTTTACCTTACCTAAGGCTTCAATGGAGGGTCAGAATAACAAGAGGGTGCAATGCTGGGTGTGTCCACAGGAGGGCGGCAAAGGACTGCACATAGGAGTCTACCCTGGAATGAGGGGCCAGGGCTCACCCTCTGCTCTGCTTTTCAGCCAACTTCCCTAAAACCCACTAAGGAAATGCTAAATGTTCCTTAAATAATAAGTCAATGGAAAGAATGAGCTTTAGTACTTCAAAGTGGTGTCAAACTGTGTCCGTTCTCCCTCTCGGCTGCTTTATATATACCATCCCTGCACATTCCTCTTGCTTTCCCCCCCCAAAATCCTCCTGTGCGCCAGGCCTTGAGGGTCATCCTTGCGTAGGATTAATAGGACATGCCGCACGGATTAAGTCCTAAATTCCCAAAGAGTCAGATTGCACAGCTGGGAATACTCTCTCGCGGCCATTGCCCTCTCCTCATCAGCTGCAGAACATCTGTTTACATATGTTTGAATCTCCTAAAATTGACTCTTCCATTCTTCCTTTCTTTGGGGGAATATATTCCCTTCCTTCCTCCCCTTTGTAAGATCCTGTTATTATTATTATTATTATTATTATTATTATTATTATTATTTGAAACACAACAAGGTGAGTCCACAGCAGACACTCTGCTGGCTGTTGAATTATTATTATTATTATTATTATTATTATTATTTATTATTATTAGAAACACAACAAGATGAGTCCACAGCAGACACTCTGCTGGCTGTTGAATTATTATTATTATTATTACTATTACTATTATTATTATTATTATTATTATCATCTCAGGCGGACTAGATGACCTTTGGGAGCCTCTCTGGCTCTGAAACCAAGAACTACAACTCACTACAACTCACATCAAGTCTAAAATAGGCCCAATGAATTCATGGTTGAATCATGAGATAGATAGATAGATAGATAGATAAAATTCATATTATTCCAAGGTGGATTAGACTACTTTTGGAAGCCTCTCCTAACTCTCATGGTCTATCATTGTTGTTGTTGTTGTTGTTGTTGTCGTCGTCTAGCACTGAGTGGAGACGTGAACTCGGGTCTCACATGGCTCTGATATGGTTTTCTTCTTTGTGGCGCATGTTTGGGCTTTGCCAAACCTGCCAGATGGCTTTTGTGTAAATGGAAGCATCCGATGTTTGTTCGTCAATGTTTAGACTAACGAAGCGGTAGGTTCGCCAAGAATTTATCTTGGGCCGCCTGGGACGGAAAAAGGAAGAACGGAGGAACGCAGACGATAAATAGAAAAAGTGAGCTTGAAAAAGCTGAATTATCCCCAAGTCACTTTGCAGGATTTGGAGCATGCAGATTCTGCCTCCATCGGGGTAGGTCTTTTGCAAAGCCAACAGATCTTGCATAATTATGAGATAACAACAACAACAATAATTTATTTATTTATCGTGGCAGATACGAATTGCAAATACCGTTATAATGTATAGAAAAATCACAAAGTTAAAAACTTGGCCCCTTGGAGTGGATCTGGTGTTGCCGCAAGGAGGTCCTCTGTTGTGCATGTGGCAGGGCTCAGGTTGCATTGAAGTCAGTAGTCTGTGGTTGACTCTTCTCCACACTCGCATGCCAAGGATTCCACCCTGTAGCCCCTTTTCTTAAGGTTGGCTCTGCATCTCGTGGTGTTCAGCTCCTTCCAAGTCTCCCCGTCTTCTCTGTGTCCAGAAGGGAGCCTCTCATCCGGACACAGGCACCAATTGAGGTTCCAGGTTCTCACCTGCCACTTTTGGACTCTTGCTTGCTGAGGTGTTCCTGCGAGTATCTCTGTAGATCTTAGGAAGCTGTTTCTTGATTTAAGGCGTTTGCTTACTAGCTGATACCCAAACAGAGGATGGGCCGGAGAAGTCACTGCCTTGGTCCTTCCATTACAGGCTGCTACTTCCCGGCGGATGTCAGGTGGTGCAATACCGGCTAAGCAGTGTAATTTCTCCAGTGGTGTTGGGCGCAGGCACCCTGTGATAATGCAGCATGTCTCATTAAGAGCCACATCCACTGTTTTAGCGTGGTGAGATGTGTTCCACACTGGGCATGCGTACTCAGCAGCAGAGTAGCATAGCGCAAGGGCAGATGCCTTCACTGTGTCTGGTTGTGATCCCCAGGTTGTGCCAGTCAGCTTTCGTATGATATTGTTTCTAGCGCCCACTTTTTGCTTGATGTTCAGGCAGTGCTTCTTGTAGGTCAGAGAACGGTCCAGAGTGACTCCTCCCAGGTATTTGGGTGTGCTGCGATGCTCCAGTGGGATTCCTTCCCAGGTAATAATCCTCAGAGCTCAGGTTGCTTGTCTGTTCTTGAAATGAAAAGCACATGTCTGTGTTTTGGATGGGTTGCGGATCAGCTGGTTTTCCCTGTAATAGGCAGTAAGAGCGCCTAGAGCTTCGGAGAGCTTCTGTTCCACCATCTCAAAGCCCCCTGCTTGAGCTGTGATGGCATGATCGTCAGCATAGATGAAGCTCTCTGTCCCTTCTGGCAGTGGCTGGCCATTTGTGTAGATGTTGACCATGGATGGAGTAAGCACGCTCCCCGGAGGCAGGCCGTTCTTCTGTTTCCGCCATCTGCTTCTCTGGCCCTGGAACTCAACAAAAAAGCTCCTGTTTTGTAGCAGGTTTCCTATGAGGCGGGTGAGGTGGTCGTCCTTTATTTATTTGTATTTATTTATTTCGGGTATTTTTACCCCGCCCTTCTCAACCCCTGGGGGGGGGGGACGGGGGGCGGGCGACTCAGGGTGGCTTCCAGCCAGCACATATTCAATGCCTACAATGAAACACAATTAAATACACAACAAAACAATAATTATAAATAATTAAAACATTGAGTTAATCCAATAAAATCTACCAGAAAAGAAGCCAGCCTGGTGGCCATCATTTCGCTGATTTCTGTGATTAGTGATTTCATTCAGCTTATCATAATTCGTTTCCGTAGCTCTTGTCGTCATTGTCCTTGTCAGTCTGGCAGATTACCCAAAGGCCTGGCCCCATATCCATGTTTTTAATTTCCTTCTAAGAGAGAGGAGGGATGACGATGATCTAATTTCCCCGGGGAGTGAGTTCCACATGAGGGGAGCCACCACCGAGAAGGCCCTGTCCCTCGTTTGTCATTTGTGTAAATGTTAAACATGGATGGAGCAACCCCACTCCTTTGAGCCAGGCCATTCTTCTGTCTTTGCCATCTGCTTCTTTGGTCCTGGAACTCAACAAAAAAGCTCCTGTTTTGTAGCAAATTTCCTTTGAAGCAGGTGAGGTGGTGGCCGAGAGCAGGGCCTCTCCAGAAGATCTTAAATTCCTAGGCGGGATGTAGAAGGAGATTACTTATTTACTTACTTACTTAGGCGATCCCTCGTTGGATGAGTAAGATGGTCTTCCATCATGGGTTTCCTTGTGGGTCCGTAGGTGGCTGTGGAGCCCTCTTCTTGACCCGCATCTTCTTCCGCAGTGAGGAGGGCATTGGTTTCCAGGTGGAAGGCGGTCCTGGTCGGGGTTGGCATGATGCGCCTTCCTCCTGGCACGTTTCTCTCTTTCACCCTCCATTCGTGCCTCCTCGAATTCTGCAGCACTGCTGGTCACAGCTGACCTCCAGCTGGAGCGGTCAAGGGCCAGGGCTTCCCAGTTCTCAGTGTCTATGCCAGAGTTTTTAAGGTTGGCTTTGAGCCCATCTTTCAATCTCTTTTCCTGCCCACCAACGTTCCATTTTCCGTTCTTAAGTTTGGAGTAGAGCAACTGCTTTGGGAGACGATGGTCAGGCATCCGGACAACGTGGCCGGTCCAGCGGAGTTGATGGAGGAGGAGCATCGCTTCAATGCTAGTGGTCTTTGCTTCTTCCAGCACGCTGACGTTTGTCCGCTTGTCTTCCCAGGAGATTTGCAGGATTTTCCGGAGGCAGCGCTGATGGAATCGTTCCAGGAGTTGCCTGTGACGTCTGTAGACAGTCCACGTCTCACAGGCATAGAGCAGGGTTGGGAGGGGAATAGCTTTATAGACAAGCACCTTGGTATCCCTACGGATGTCCCGGTCCTCAAACACTCTCTGCTTCATTCAAGAAAATGCTGCACTCGCAGAGCTCAGGCGGTGTTGTATTTTGGTGTCGATGTTGACTTTGGTGGAGAGGTGGCTGCCAAGGGAGTGGAAATAGTCCACATTTTCTAATGTGACGCCATGAAGCTGTATCTCTGGCATTGGAGAGGGATTGGCTGATGACTGCTGGAAGAGCACTTTGGTTTTCTCGATGTTCAGTGACAGGCCAACCTTCGTGTATGCTTCTGCAAAGGTGTTGAGAGTGGCTTGTAGATCTTCTTCTGAATGCGCACAGATGACATTGTCATCAGCATACTGGAGTTCTATAACAGATGCTGTTCTAACCTTGGTTTTGGCTTTCAGTCTGCTGAGGTTAAAGAGTTTGCCATCTGTCCGATAGATGATCCACTCCGGTGGGAAGCTTCTGTCAGGATCCGCTGGATCTTAGAAAGGAAACTCGCACTCACAAGCAGGTACTCGGATTTGGAGTTTATTTCAATCCATACAGAGCGAAAACAAAGCGAGAACTGAGGTTTCCCGCCCAGAGGCCCCAGATCTCCCCTCCTGGCTTCGCCTCCTCCTTCTCCCCCTTCCTTATCACAGTTTAGTCTAAGATCCCTTTTCCCACAGCTTCAAAGCCAAAACCTATGCCCAGATGTCCTGCCATAAACCCATCCATCATGACTGCCCCCTCTAGTGTCAGGAAGAAGACTTCGTGGAATCTCGAACATGAAGGCACATCCTGACAGCTTCCCGTCAACAAGGTGAAGTATCATGGCAATGAAGGAGATACGTTCGGGCAGGTACGTGATTTTATAAGTTTTTCTCAGGAGGAGGCCATGATTTACAGCGCCATAAGCTGCTGACAAGTCTATGAAGACAATTCCTGTAATCTGCTGCCCTGCAAAACCATGTCCAATTCCGTAGATGTAAAAGGTTCATGAAGGTTGTTGTTCTCGTTTTCTAGTTGTCTGACTATTGGCTTCCTTCCTAGTTTGGTGGCAAGGTTGTGTTTCCTATTCTTCAGATGTTGATGTGCTATCTGATCTCTCTTTATGTTGGCATCGTTATTATTTTGTGAGGGATCGTTGCTCAACCGTCTTCGCAGCCTCCACGCCTTCTGGCCGCTCCTGCCCACGTCGGCTTCTGTTATCAGCTTTATCCGCTGCTCTTTCTTGGCTTCGGAGATGGAGGACACAATGCTCTGCGCTGCTGGAGTGCAGCCTGTGATTGTGTTTCAAGAGCAAGGTGCTTTGGATGTGGGGAATGATGGCAACGAGGTTCAAGATGGCAATGGTTTGGTCAATGATATTGATGCAGAGAATGACATAGAGGCACCTGTTCCAAGTGTAGTTTCCCATGAGAATGTTCCTTGGGATGATGGCTTACTCCCCAAATTGCTCCCAGAGCGTTCCCAGGATTTGGGGCTTGAAAACAACTTGGCACCTTCAGGAACTAATGAAGATATAGACAGGCGGGTAGAAATTAGCCAAAACAGGCAACTCGACCAAGGATTTCACATGAGAATGTTCTTAGGGATGATGGTTTACTCCCTGAATTGCTCCCAGAGCGTTCCCAGGATTTGGGACTTGAAAATAACTCGGCACCTGCAGAAACTAATGAGCATATAGACAGGCGGGTGGAAATTAGCCAAAACAGGCAACTCGACCAAGGATTTCCCATGAGACCGTCCCTAGGGATGATGGTTTACTCCCCGAATTGCTCCCAGAGAGTTCCCAGGATTTGGGGCTTGAAAACAACTCGGCACCTTTAGAAACTAATGAGCATATAGACAGGCGGGTGGAAATTAGCCAAAACAGGCAACTCGACCAAGGATTTCCCATGAGAATGTTCCTAGGGATGATGGTTTATTCCCCAAATTGCTCCCAGAGCGTTCCCAGGATTTGGGGCTTGAAAACAACTCGGCACCTGCAGAAACTAATGAGCATATAGACAGGCAGGTGGAAATTAGCCAAAACAGGCAGCTCGACCAAGGTCTTTGGCGTTCTGCCAGGCTTCGACAGATAAGGATGAGAGGTCTTTAGGGAGAACGAAACCAATTTCTGAGTGCTTGGAATGGCTTAACGGGGGGGGGGGGGGGGAGGGATATAAAATTCCAAGCCTGGGAAAGATAGTCAGATGAAGCATCGTTTCAGAATCCCGCTAAGTTCTTGCTCTTGTCTCATGGAAGCCTTGCTTGGAAGATTCATGTTTAAGGATTTCTTGCTGTATGGTTTGACTCTTTCTCTCTTGTGAATATATACTCATGCCTTGGATCAACGTTTCCTTGCTCCAGTGAATGAAAATACATCCTGCAGATCATTATTTACATGGCGATGATTCATAATGATAGGGTTATGGTTGGGGGTCACCACAACATGAGGAACTGTATTAAGGGGTCGTGGTATTAGGAAGGTGGAGAACCACTGTCCTACTCGGACAACAAGGGATCGCCTAAGTACGCAAGTAAGTTTGTGCATGTGTTGTAATGTATTTTTGGGCATTTTAAGTCCCTTCTGGTGTGTTTTTCAGTGTTTTTATGAGTGATGGTCACTGGTTGGCCTGAGAGGTGCTTTGTGTCCAAATTTGGTGTCAATTCGCCCAGTAGTTTCTGAGTTGTGTTAATCCCACAAACAAACATTACATTTGTATTTATATAGATACATGAAGAATAACTACTATAAATATAACTACATATGCTTAGATATAATGTGTGTAACATGCATCTATATGTGTGCATAGTGTGTGTGTTTGTGTGTATATATGTATATATGCTTAGATATAATGTCTGTATCATGTATCTATATGTGTGCATAGTGTGTTTGTGTGTGTGTATATATATATATGTGCTTAGATATAATGTGTGTATCATGCATATATATGTGTGCATAGTGTGTATATATATATCTGCTTAGATATAATTTGTGTATCATGCATATACATTTGTGCATAGTGTGTGTGTGTGTGTATATATATATATATATATATATGTTTAGATACAATGTGTGTATTATGCATATATAAGTGTGCATAGTGTGTATGTGTGTATATATATATATATATATGTGTGTGTGTGTGTGCATAGTGTGTATATATATCTGCTTAGATATAATTTGTGTATCATGCATATACATTTGTGCATAGTGTGTGTGTGTATATATATATATGTTTAGATACAATGTGTGTATCATGCATATATATGTGTGCATGGTGTGTATATATTTATATATGTTTAGATACAATGTGTGTATCATGCATATATATGTGTGCATGGTGTGTATATATTTATATATGTTTAGATACAATGTGTGTATCATGCATATATAAGTGTGCATAGTGTGTATGTGTATATATATATATATATATATATATATATATAACTACTTAGATATAATGTGTGTATCATGCATATGTGTGCATAGTGTGTGTGTGTATATATATATAACTGCTTAGATATAATGTGTGTATCATGCATATATGTGTGCATAGTGTGTGTGTATATATATATATATGTTTAGATATAATGTGTGTATCATGCATATATATTTGTGCATAGTATATATATATATGTTTAGATACAATGTGTGTATCATGCATATATAAGTGTGCATGGTGTGTGTATATTTATATATGTTTAGATACAATGTGTGTATCATGCATATATATGTGTGCATAGTGTGTGTGTGTGTATATATATATGCTTAGATATAATGTGTGTATCATGTATATATGTGTGTGCATAGTGTGTGTATATATATATATATGCTTAGATATAATGTGTGTATCATGCATATATATGTGTGCATAGTGTGTGTGTGTGTATAGATACAATGTGTGTATCATACATATATGTGTGTGTATGTATGTATATATATATATTCTTAGATATAATGTGTGTATCATGCATATATATGTGTGCATTGTGTGTGTGTGTATAGATACAATGTGTGTATCATGCATAAAATGTGTGTCTCATGCCTCTTTATGTGTGCATGCCTTATTGATCAAGCGATCGCAGGTTGGGACCTGAGTGAGGAAAGATAATCCCAAAAGAATCCAAAACGAGCCTTCCAAGGAATGTAAACACCTTTGGCAGCCCTTCTTACACTTTGCAGGCAAAAGGCAAACCAACCCAACCACAATCCCTTCCAAACCATTGCAAAACTTTCCAAACGACCTGAACCAAATTATCTCTCTTTGGACAATATATATTTTTTCCCTGACTTCCCCATGCAAGGAAAACAAAACCCGTTTCTATTCAAGTGCGTCCACATTCAATGGCTTGCAAAGTTCGCTGTGCGCCTTTCCTCCCCGGCCCTTGTGTACTTAATCTCTGCATTAATTCCTTAATATTCCCTATCAAAGGGATCTCGAGGCGGAGGAGAGCAATAAAAAGGCACTGACCCTTTCTAGGAAACAGAAGAGGAAACACATTGAAAGAGGAGGGAAGGGCAAGGCCCAAGAGGACGGCAAGTTGAAACAAAGCTGCAAAAACCAGGATACGAAATTAGGACATGCTCCCTCTGAGCATGTGCAAAGTGCAAATCTCCTTCATTTGTGGAACTCCCAGAAATCAAGGTGAATTTCCCACAAAGACCTCCAGAATTTTTTTTTTGGTGCTCTGTGTGCCAAGTCTATACTTCTATACTATAGTTATAGTAATAATAATAATAATAATAATAATAATAATAATACTTTATTTTGTACCCCGCTACCATCTCCCCAAGGGACTCAGTGCGGCTTGCATGAGGCTGAGCCCAAATACAGCAATACAAACAATAATCACAACAATGAAAGCAATTAAAATAAAAACACAAACAATAAACATATGACATTATCAATAAGGACAACATACAATTAAAAACTGTGGGAAGGCCAAATGTAAAATTAAAAATGGGAAATAACTAAATAACTATTTATATGTGTGTATGTGTGTGTGTGTGTGTGCGTATGCTGTAACCCCCTCTTTCTATATATACTATCTATCTGACTATATCTATATCTGTAATGAAATATATCAATATAAATAAAAATGTAATATTCATGTGTGGGATTAACGTAACTCAAAAACCACTGAGCGAATTGACACCAAATTTGGACACAAGACACCTCTCAGGCCAATGAGTGACCGTCACTCATAAAAACACTGGAAAACACAGCAGGGGGGACTTAAAAAGCCAAAAAAAAAATTAAAAAAAATTACAACGCATGCGTAAAACCACATATATATCACACACACAAAGCACATATACAGACTGGGCCACAGCAATGCATGGCAGGGGATGGCTAGTTATCTATATACATAAAAATGTGATGTTTGTTTGTGGGATTAACGTAACTCAAAAACCACTGGACAAATGGACACCAAATTTGGACACAAGGCACCTCTCAGGCCAACGAGTGACCATCACTCATAACAACATGGAAAAACACAACAGAAGGGACTTAAAAAGCCAAAAAGGCTAAATGACAATACAGAAAAAGGGAAGGAAGGGGAGAAAGAAAGAAAGAAAGAAAGAGATGTAAGCAAAGAGCAAAGGAAGGAAGGAAAGAGGTAGAGAAGGAAGAAAGGATAGAAAGAAGGAAAGAAGGAAGGAGAGAAGGAAAGAGAAAAGGAAGCATGGAAGCAAAGATCGAAGGAAGGAAGGAAGGAAAGAAGTAGAGAAGGAAGGAGAGAAAGAAGTAGGAAAAGAAAATGCGGGAAGGAAGGAATAATGTAGAAAAGGAAGGAAGGAGAGAAAGAAAGAAAAAAGGGAGGGAAGGAAAGGAGAGAAAGAGGGAGGGAAGGAAAGACGGAAAGAGAGAAGGAAGGATGGAAGCAAAAAGCGAAAGGAGGAAGGAAAGAGGTAGAGAAGAAAGGAGAGAAAGAAAGAAGGAAGGAAAGAGAGAAGGAAAGAGAAAAGGAAGCACAGAAGCAAAGATGGAAGGAAAGAGGTAGAGAAGGAAGGAGAGAAAGAAGTAGGAAAAGAAAATGGGGAAAGGAAGGAAAGAGGTAGAAAAGGAAGGAAGGAGAAAGAAAGAAAGAAAGAAAGAAAGAAAGAAAGAAAGAAAGAAAGAAAGAAGGGAGGGAGGGAGGGAAGGAAAGAGGGAGTGAAGGAAGGAGGGAAAGAAGGAGAGAAGGAGGGAGGGAAGGAAAGAAGGAAAGAGAGGAGGAAGGATGGAAACAAAAAGCAAAGGAAGGAAGGAAAGAGGTAGAAAAGGAAGGAAGGAGAGAAAGAGGAAAGAAAAGAAAAGGGGAGAAGGAAGGAAAAAGTAGAGAAGGAAGGAAGGAGAGAAGGAAAGAAGAAAAGGGAAGAAAGGAAGGAAAGAGGGAGCAAAGGAAGGAGAGAAAGAGGAAGGCTGGCCACAATAATGTTCGTTTGTGGGATTAACATAACTCCAAAACCACTGGGCGAACGGACACCAAATTTGGACACAAGACACCTCTCAGGCCAACGAGTGACCATCACTCATAAACACACGGAAAAACACGACAGAAGAGACTTAAGAAGCCATTTTTTTTAAGAATACATTACAACGCATGCGCAAAATCATATACCGGTATATATTATTTATAGTAAATAAATAATAAATAATAGTAAATAAATAATAGTAAATAATAATAAATAACAGTAAATAAATAATAGTAAATAAATAATAATTAAATATGTGTGGTGTGTGTATATATTTGTGTATATGTGTATATACGTAAATAAATAATAATTAAATATGTGTGGTGTGTGTATATATTTGTGTATATGTGTATATACGTGTGTTTGCGTGTATAACACGCAAACACACGTATATACACATGTACACAAATATATATACACACCACACATATTTAATTATTATTTATTTACTATATTTGTATACCGCTTGTCTCAGCCCTCGGGTGACTCAGAGCGGTTCACAATAGCAAAATCCAATGCTCAAACATCATAAAACAGTTAAAAACAATTAAAACAACAGCGTACTAAACAATCAATTAAACATATACACACGCAAAGCACATATACGCAGCCTGGGCCACATCGAAGCGTGGCAGGGGACAGCTAGTATATAGATATAACTCTTACTAGTACTATACTATAGATAGATAGGTGTAATATGCACACACACACATATATGCCATATAAACTCTCTCCTGCAAGGTCAGATTCATGCTCTGGGCATTCATTTATTTGGAAAGCATTCCTTCCTTGAGCCAAACCGCATTCGTTCTGCAGTGTGGACGCATCGGAATTGGGGAAGCAGAAGGTGGAGATGATCCAGACCAAGTGCTGCAAAACATCTGCGCCCTTTGCTGCAAGATAAACAAACGTAGTTTACGAGCCGGCTTTGCTATGTCTTTGCAATCGCCTTGAGGCCTTCCAAGAGGGGAATCCTACGGCAGCTCAGTGCTTGCAAATATCCTTTTTTTCCCATGAAAAAATGGACAAATCAAAGTATTAATTGGAATGGACTGGCATGCGTTCGGCCACCGATGCCTGCCTCCCTTTGCTTCGTGCGGATAGACTACTGCAGCGTGTTTGCATTGGGCTGCTCCTTGGAGACAGCACTTCTAATCTGCGATGAAGGAACAAAACCTGGGAAATGTAATTTTCCAGGGTTGTCTCTCTTTGCTTCACATGGTTAGACTACTGCAATGTCTTTTCCTATGGGGCTGCCCTTGGAGACTGTGCTTTAGCTGCAAGAAGGAACAAAACCTAGGAGACGTAATTTCCCAGGGTTGCCTTTCTTCGCTTCACATGGTTAGACTACTGCAATGTCTTTTCCTATGGAGCTGCCCTTGGAGACTGTGCTTTAGCTGCAAGAAGGGACAAAACCTGGGAGACGTAATTTCTCAGGGTTGCCTCTCTTTGCTTCACATGATTAGACTACTACAATGTCTTTCCTATAGGGCTGCCCTTGGAGACTGTGCTTTAGCTGCAAGAAGGAACAAAACCTGGGAGACGTAATTTCCCAGGGTTGCCTCTCTTTGCTTCACATGGTTAGACTACTGCAATGTCTTTTCTTATGGGGCTGCCCTTGGAGACTGTGCTTTAGCTGCAAGAAGGAACAAAACCTGGGAGACGTAATTTCCCAGGGTTGCCTCTCTTTGCTTCACATGGTTAGACTACTGCAATGTCTTTTCCTATGGGGCTGCCTTGGAGACTGTGCTTTAGCTGCAAGAAGGAACAAAACCTGGGAGACGTAATTGCCCAGGGTTGCCTCTCTTTGCTTCACATGGTTAGACTACTGTTTTTTTCCCTATGGGGCTGCCCTTGGAGACTGTGCTTTAGCTGCAAGAAAGGCGGTAAGAAAGGAACTGACCCCAGGAGTTGTTGTGTCACAAGGTTTTTAGACTCCTCTGCCCAACTACAACTCCCAGGGTCCCATGGCAGTTAAAAGTGGTGCCAAACTGGATTAACTCCACAGTGTAGATGCATTAAGGGGAGTTGTAGCCCTGCAAGGGCTCAAAGGATTGCACAAGTGGGGCGGAGGAGCGCTAAGGGGGCATTCGAGGGTGTTTTCCTGGAGGAGGAAGGGGTTCCACAAACCCACGGATTTGCAGCGCAGCCTCTGGCGCTGTTTCCGTTTCCTTTTCTATTTTGGGTTCCTTTCCTTCTTATCGGCTTCCTGAGAAAAACCCAACACTGTTCGCTAGAAAGAGGCGCCCATGGCTTAGCCTTCCGGTTTTATCTGGATTAGGCCCCAACCCTCACACTTGACCATTGGATCAAGGGTCTATTATATTACTCTTGACCTATAGACATTCATTCATTCTCAATCAATCGATCAATTCATATATATATATAATTTCTTTTGACCTTTGGAACTACCTGCCGGAGGATCAAGTCGAATGATGCCCAAACTCCCCACTTTATCATTGGATCAAATATATTATGTTAGTCTGGGGTTCATTTAGTCTTGACCTATATATATATACATACACACACACACACACTGTGTGTCTGGTTTTCCTATTTGACCATTAGGTACTTGGCAAACTGTAAGTCCCCACCAACTCTCTTCTGTCTATCCTCATCTCACCATCTGGCTCATTGTTCACAACGACCCTGCAAAGTGAGGCATTAGGATGCCAAACTAAATCCCCTATTTAATACTTTGGTACTTGGCGAACTATAAGTCCCCACCAACTCTCTTCTGTCTATCCTCATCTCACCATCTGGCTCATTGTTCACAACGACCCTGCAAAGTGAGGCATTAGGATGCCAAACTAAATCCCCTATTTAATACTTTGGTACTTGGCGAACTATAAGTCCCCACCAACTCTCTTCTGTCTATCCTCATCTCACCATCTGGCTCATTGTTCACAAAGACCCTGCAAAGTGAGGCATTAGGATGCCAGAGTAAATCCCCTATTGAATAGTTTGGTACTTGGCGAACTATAAATCTCCACTAACTCTCTTCTGTCTATCCTCATCTCACCATCTGGCTCATTGTTCACAACGACCCTGCAAAGTGAGGCATTAGGATGCCAAACTAAATCCCCTATTTAATACTTTGGTACTTGGCGAACTATAAGTCCCCACCAACTCTCTTCTGTCTATCCTCATCTCACCATCTGGCTCATTGTTCACAAAGACCCTGCAAAGTGAGGCATTAGGATGCCAGAGTAAATCCCCTATTGAATAGTTTGGTACTTGGCGAACTATAAATCTCCACTAACTCTCTTCTGTCTATCCTCATCTCACCATCTGGCTCATTGTTCACAACGACCCTGCAAAGTAGGGCATTAGGATGCCAGAGTAAATCCCCTCTTGAATAATTTGGTACTTGGCAAACTATAAGTCCCCACCAATTCTCTTCTGTCTATCCTCTTCTCACCATCTGGCTCATTGTTCACAACGAATCTGCAAAGTAGAGCATTAGGATGCCAAAGTAAATCCCCTATTGAATAGTTTGGTACTTGGCGAACTATAAGTCCCCACCAACTCTCTTCTGTTTATCCTCAGTAGGGCATTAGGATGCCGAATTAAATCCCTATTTACATTCATTCTCAACC
The DNA here is from genome assembly GCF_037176765.1 of Anolis sagrei. Classification (NCBI taxonomy): domain Eukaryota; kingdom Metazoa; phylum Chordata; class Lepidosauria; order Squamata; family Anolidae; genus Anolis; species Anolis sagrei. Next base: position 1,710,139 of record NC_090031.1, on the reverse strand, counting down.
TCTCTCTCTCTCTCTATATATATATATATATTCATATACATATTTAAGATGATGCTGTCAAGGTGATGCATGCCATATGCCAGCAAATATGGAAAACACAAGAATGGCCATCAGACTGGAAAAAATCAACTTATATCCCCATACCAAAAAAGGGAAATGCGAAAGACTGCTCCAACTTCTGTACAGTGGCCCTTATTTCTCATCATGCCAGTAAGGTAATGCTCAAGATCCTGCAAGGAAGAAGACTCCAGCAAGACATGGAGCGAGAGTTGCCAGATGTTCAAGCTGGGTTTAGAAAAGGCAGAGGAACGAGAGACCAGATTGCCAATATCCGCTGGATAATGGAGAAAGGCAGGGAGTTTCAGAAAAACATCTACTTCTGCTTCATTGACTCTTCTAAAGCCTTGGACTGTGTGGATCATCATAAATGGTGGCAAGTTCTTGGTGGGATGGGCATCCCAAGCCCCCTTCCCTCTCTCCTGAGGAATCTGACCAAGGACCAAGGAGCCACAGTCAGAACTGACCACGGAACAGGAGACTGGTTCCAGATTGGGAAAGGCGTCCGGCAAGGCTGCATCCTCTCACCCAACCTTTCTAACGTGTATGCAGAACACATCATGCGAGGATGTGCGGGGCTTGAGGAATGCAAAGCTGGGGTGGAAATGGCTGGAAGAAACATTTACAACCTCAGATATGCAGATGACACCACTCTGATGGCCGAAAGCGAGGAGGAGCTGAGGAGCCTTCTCATCAAGGTGAAAGAAGAAAGCGCAAAAGCCGGGTTGCAGCTAAACGTCAAAAAAACCAAGATTATGGCAACAAGAATGATTGACAACTGGGAAATAGAGGGAAGGTCCAGTCTGGGTAAAATAGACAAGAGTAGAGACATCAGACTGGCAACAAAGATCCTTTGCCTAGTCCAAGCCATGGTCTTCCCTGGAGTCACCTACGGATGTGAGAGCTGGACCTTCGGGAAGGCTGAGCCAAGGAAGAGAGATGCTTTTGAGCTGTGGTGTTGGAGGAAAGTGCTGAGAGTGCCTTGGACTGCGAGAAGATCCAACCAGTCCATCCTCCAGGAAAGAAAGCCCGACTAAAGCTCATTGGAGGGAAGGAGAGGAGAGACAAAGTGGAAGTCCTTTGAATGCCACATCATGAGGAGACAGCAAAGCCTAGAGAAGGGAATGATGCTGGGGAAAGTGGAAGGCAAAAGGAAGAGGGGCCGACCAAGGGCAAGATGGATGGATGGCATCCTTGAAGTGACTGGACTGACCTTGAGGGAGCTGGGGGTGGTAACGGCCAACAGGGAGCTCTGGCGTAGGCTGGTCCATGAGGTCACGAAGAGTCGGAGACGACTGAACGAATGAACAACAACATACATATTTAAGGTTGCTTTTGCCCTTTGCAACTACCTGCCACTGGATCAAGTTGAATGATGCTCAAACACAATGTTAGTTAATTTAGGATTGACTCAATTATACACACACACACACACATTTAAGGCCAGGTTGCTTTTGTCCTTTGGAACTACCTGCCACTGGATCAAGGTGAATGATGCTAAAACACAATGTTAGTCTGGGGTTAATTTAGGATTGACTCAAATATATACACACACATACACACACACACATATATAAGACCCTTTTGCCCTTTGGAATGACCCGCCACTGGATCATGTCAAACTGACCACTGGATCAAGCCAAAGGAAGCTCAAACTCTCCACTTCACCATTGGAACAAAAGTCTATTACGTTTGCCTGGATTTCATTTAGACTCAACTTGACTGTGTCCCTTTGGAACTACCTGCCACTGGTTTGTTCTGGATGGTAGTTGAAGTGGGATGATTGTGCCATACATGTGTTGTGTGACCGGTCCCTGACAGGCTGGCTCCAGCGTGCAAGAATATCTCTGGGGAAGGCGCCGCTTGGGCCAGGCTTGCCTTGGAGCCCCAGGTCTGGGCCAAAAATAATACAATCCTGGGGACGGAAGATTAACGCCTTGCGGCCTCTACTTGCTCCTCTGCTCCACCCTCTGAAACAACTGCACTCAACGCAACCTGGATTTTGCAAACGGACCGATTTCACCGAGGAAAAGTACTCCCATCCTTATCTCTTAGCTTCATCTCACCATCTGGCTCATTCTTCATAACAACCCTGCAAAGTAGGGCATTAGGATCCTGAATTAAATCCCCTCTTGAATAGTTTGGTACTTGGTGAACTATAAATCCCCACCAACACTCTTCTGTCTATCCTCATCTCGTCATCTGGCTCATTGTTCACAACAACCCTGCAAAGCAGGGCATTATTATGACAAAGTAATTCACCTATTGATAAGTTTGGTACTTGGCGGACTATAAATCCCCGCCAACACTCTTCTATTTATCCTCGTCTCACCGTTTGGTTTATCCTTCTCAACAACCCTGCAAAGTGGGGCATTAGGATGCCGAATTAAATCTCCTCTTGAATAATTTGGTACTTGGCAAACTATAAATCCCCACCACTCTTCTGTCTATCCTCATCTCATCATCTGGCTCATTGTTCACAACAACCCTGCAAAGCAGGGCATTGTTATGACAAAGTAAATCACCTATTGATAAGTTTGGTACTTGGCAAACTATAAATTTCCACCAACTCTCTTCTGTTTATCCTCATCTCACCATTTGGTATATTCTTCCTAACGACCCTGCAAAGTAGGGCATTAAGATGTCGAATTAAATCCCCCATTGAATAGTTTGGTACTTGGCGAACTATAAATCCCCGCCAACTCTCTTCTGTCTATCCTCATCTCACCATCTGACTTTTATCTCCCCAATGGCCCTGCAAAGGAGGACATTTTGGTCCTGAACTACGTTTCTGGTTTTCCTATTTGACCATTCGGTACTTGGCAAACTATAAATCCCCACCAACACTGTTCTGTCTATCCTCGTCTCATCATCTGGCTTATTCTTCCCAACGACCCTGCAAAGTAGGCATTCGGATAACAAATTAAATCCTCTCTTGAATAGTGTGGTACTTGGTGAACTATAAGTCCTCATCAACTCTCTTCTGTTTATCCTCATCTTATCATGTGGCTTATTCTTCGCCATGGCCCTGCAAAGGAGGACATTTTGGTGCTCAACTGGGTCCCTGGTTTTCCTATTTGACTGTTCAGTACTTAGCAAACTATAAATCCCCATCAACACTGTTCTGTCTATCCTCATCTCATCATCTGGCTTATTCTTCCCAACAACCCTGCAAAGTGGGGCATTAAGATGTCGAATTAAATCCCTCCCTTGAATAGTTTGGTACTTGGTGAACTATAAGTCCCCAACAACTCTCTTCTGTTTATCCTCATCTCACCATCTCACTTTTATCTTCCCCATGGCCCTGCAAATGAGGATATTTTGGTGCTAAACTGTGTTTCTGGTTTTCCTATTTGACCATTCGGTACTTGGCGAACTATAAATCCCCACCAACACTCTTCTGTCTATCCTCATCTCATCATCTGGCTCATTGTTCACAATGAGCCTGCAAAGTAGGGCATTAGGATGCTGAATTAAATCCCTTATTGAAAAGTTTGGTACTTGGCGAACTATAAATCCTCGCCAATTCTCTTCTGTCTATTCTCATCTCACCATCTGGCTCATTCTTCCCAACGACCCTGCAAAGTAGGGCATTAGGATGCTGAATTAAATTCCCCCTTGAAATGTTTGGTACTTAGTGAACTATAAGTCCCCACCAACTTGGTGAACTATAAGTCCCCACCATCTCACCATCTGGCTTATGCTTCCCAACGAACCTGCAATGTAGGGCATTAGGATGCTGAATTAAATCCCTTATTGAAAAATTTGGTACTTGGTGAACTATAAATCCCCGCCAACTCTCTTCTGTCTATCCTCGTCTCACCATCTGGCTCATTCTTCCCAACGACCCTGCAAAGTAGGGCATTAGGATGCCGAATTAAATCCCTTATTGAAAAATTCGGTACTTGGTGAACTATAAATCCCCGCCAACTCTCTTCTGTCTATCCTCGTCTCACCATTTGGGTTATTCTTCCCAACGATGCTGCAAAGTAGGGCATTAGGATGCTGAATTAAATCCCCCCTTGAAATGTTTGGTACTTGGCGAACTCCAAATCCCCATTAACTCTCTTTCCGTGTGTCTCCGTATGCTATTACAGAGGGAAATGGGAGTCTCTTTCTGCCTCCGAAGGCCGGCCAAGCCCAGTCCGCTCTCAGGAATTCCAAGTATTTTCCCTTGGAGACCGGCAAGGTTTTCCATTGTTTCGTTTTGGGATTTTGGAGGCAGGAATGGAGGAAGGGAAGGGCAGACCCTCCACTCTCCCCGCCTGGTTTATTGCACACACACACACACACACACACAAACACACACATCTCCAAATGGGCCAGGGAGAAAGCCCAATGGTCCACGCTTGGTAAACAAAAGGAAGAAATGCAAAAGCTGCCCAGGCGGAACTTGTTGTGGTTTTCCAAGCGTAGCACAGAAGGGCCCGTTTGGGGCATTGCTTCTGCAAAAACAGAATTAGATATATATAGAAATAAAGGAGGAAGGCGCACGGGTGGAAATGTGCAACGGCATCACGCTTGGGCCTAATTTAGGGAGCGGAAACCCAAGGAGGTTTCCTGCGCCACTTCCTCTGCGCAACGGGGATGGGTTTCTGGGACCATTGTGGTCTCGGCCACTCCACAAACAGACCAGGACACTAGCGGTGGAGCTGGATGCCCAGGGATCTTGGGCAGAGCACACCTGCCTTGGAAATGGTCCCGTCAGAAGTTACCTGAATGCACCGCAAGGTGCGTGTGACGCAGCAGCACAAAAGGCTAATGCCATGCGAGGTGATGAGCAGGCAGGACTTCGGGCCAAGGGAGGTCTGTCTGTATCAGGCAAGAGCAAGTCAGGGTTACCTGTACAACCACGTTGAGCTAAGACGACATCAAGTGAGGCTTACCTGTATAAGGCAAGACCAAGTCAGGGTTACCTATATAACAACAACAACCTACACAACCAGGGTGAGCTAAGATGACATCAGGTAAGGCTTACCTGTATAAGGCAAGACCAAGTCAGGGTTACCTGTATAATAATAATAATAATAATATCAACCTATACAACCAGGGTGAGCTAAGACGACATCAGGTGAGGCTTACCTGTATAAGGCAAGAGCAAGTTAGTGTTACCTATATAACCAGGGTGAGCTAAGAGGACATCAGGTGAGGCTTACCTGTATAAGGCAAGAGCAAGTTAGTGTTACCTATATAACCAGGGTGAGCTAAGAGGACATCAGGTGAGGCTTACCTGTATAAGGCAAGACCAAGTTAGTGTTACCTATATAACCAGGGTGAGCTAAGATGACATCAGGTGAGGCTTACCTGTATAAGGCAAGACCAAGTCAGTGTTACCTATATAACAACAACAACAACCTATACAACCAGGGTGAGCTAAGATGACATCAGGTGAGGCTTACCTGTATAATCTCAGACCTAGTTAGTGTTACCTATATAACCAGGGTGAGCTAAGATGACATCAGGCGAGGCTTACCTGTATAAGGCAAGACCAAGTCAGTGTTACCTATATAACAACAACAACAACAACCTATTCAACCAGGTGAGCTAAGATGACATCAGGTGAGACTTACTTGTATAATCTCAGACCTAGTTAGTGTTACCTATATAACCAGGGTGAGCCAAGATGACATCAGGTGAGGCTTACCTGTATAAGGCAAGACCAAGTCAGTGTTACCTATATAACAACAACAACAACCTATACAACCAGGGTGAGCTAAGATGACATCAGGTGAGGCTTACCTGTATAATCTCAGACCTAGTTAGTGTTACCTATATAACCAGGGTGAGCTAAGATGACATCAGATGAGGCTTACCTGTATAACGTAAGACCAAGTTAGTGTTACCTATACAGCCAGGATAAGGCAAGGCCAAGTTAGTGTTACCTATATAACAACAACAACAACAACCTATACAACCAGGGTGAGCTAAGACAACATCAGGGGAGGCTTACCTGTATAAGGCAAGACCAAGTCAATGTTACCTATATAACAACAATAACCTATACAACCAGGGTGAGCTAAGACAAAATCAGGTGAGACTTACCTATCTAAGGTAAGAGCAAGTTAGTGTTACCTATATAACAACAACAACAACAACTTATACAACCATGGTGAGCTAAGACAACATCAGGTGAGGCTTACCTGTATAAGGCAAGACCAAGTCAATGTTACCTATATAATAACAAGAACAAGAACAACAACCTATACAACCAGGGTGAGCTAAGACGACATCAGGTGAGGCTTACCTGTATAAGGCAAGACCAAGTCAGGGTTATCTATATAATAATAATAATAATAATAACAACAACAACAACAACAACAACAGCAACCTATTCAACCAGGGTGAGCTAAGACAACATAAGGTGAGGCTTACCTGTATAAGGTAAGACCAAGTTAGTGTTACCTATATAACCAGGGTGAGCTAAGGCGAAATCAGGTGAGGTTTACCTGTATAAGGCAAGACCAAGTCAGTGTTACCTATATAATAATAATAATAATAATAATAATAATAATAATAATAATACTTATATAACCAGGGTGAGCTAAGACAAGATCAGGTGAGACTTACCTGTATAAGGCAAGACCAAGTTAGTGTTACCTATACAACCAGGGTGAGCTAAGACAAGAAGGTGAGCTAAGTTCAGAGGGTTACCTGCCTAAGGCTAGGTCAGGTGGGCTAAATTTTGATCAGGTGAGGGTTAGATGCCTTAAGGCCAGACCAGGTGGGCTACGGCGAGCTCAGGTGAGGATTACCTGGATATGTTTACAAGACCAAGAAAGAGTTGATTGCACAGAGACCCCAAAGTCAACACCTGGGGTCTCTGTTGCAAAGGTCTGACTGCAAGCATGGGCCGACTTGGGCCTTTCCTCCAGGTGTTTTGGACTTCGACTCTCACCATTCCTAACAGCCGGTAGGCTGTTAGGAATGGTGGGAGTTGAAGTCCAAAACACCTGGAGGAAAGGCCCAAGTTGGCCCATGGCTGTTCTATTGGGAGGTCCCCCTGTCATGCCAACCCCAGAGCTGTGCGTGCGAATGTAGGCGAGGAGGAAGGAAGGAAGAAAGGAAGGAAGGAGGGGAGAAAAGGAGGAGAGGAGGGTGCTTCTGCTGCTGCTGCTCAGGAGGGTGGAGACTGCAAGTGCTGGCTGGCTTCCTTTGGGCAGAACTCAGAGAGAGCAGAGCCGAGGGCTGAGCGGTCGGTCAGTCAGTCACTCTCCTTGCCGGCCCTTCCTGCCATGTGCCGTAAGATGCCCACCTGCCCTTGGACCCTTACCTTCTCCTTTCCCCCCACTCATGCCCACTCTAATCTGCCTCCCTTGCTCTCCTTCTCTTTGTAGGGTTATGGGGTGCTCTTCTGCTGCTGGGGATGCTGCTGAGCCCGAGTGCCACCTCTGGACCAGGTAAGGCAACCCATCGCTCCTCCTTCCCAGGTGTGTGCCTCCTGCCTTCCAATGCTCTGCTGACTTATGGGCTTTGGAGGGTTTCCTTACTGGTTTTGTAGGGTTTTCGGAGCTTGGTTTTGCCAGGACCAACTGGGATGTATTTGTCGGCCCTTCTGGGTTTTGTTTAGGGAAGGTTCTTCTTCTTTTTTGGGACTGCCACTCCCAGCATCCCCCATCCAGCAATGAGTACAAGGGAATGGAACAGAGGTTCATCCACTCTCCCTCTTTGGAGGTGTTGAAGCAGGCTGAGGCTGCGTGGGCCTCTGTCGGGAGGGCTTTAGATGTCTTCAGGGTAGAAGAGGGCTGGACTAGATGAACTCTGGGGCCCCCTAGGATTCCTAGGCTAGGTTGCATTACTCTCGGGAGAACTCCATCCTTCTCTTCCTTCCATCCTTCTCTTCCTCCCTTCCTTCTCTCTTTCCTTCCTCCTTCCCTCACTCTTTCTCCTTCCCTTCCACCCTTATGCCCTTCCTTCCTTCCTTGCCTCATTCCTCCCTCTCCTCCCCCTTTCTGCTTCTTTCCTTCCTTCTTTCTTTCCTTTATTCTTCCCTTCCTTTCTTCTCTTCCTCCCTCCTTCATTCTCTTTCCTTCCTTCTTCCCTCACTCTTTCTCCTTCCCTTACATTCTTTTGTCCTTCCTTCCTTCCTTCCTTCCTTCCTTCCTTCCTTCCTTCCTTCCTTCATTCCTCCCCTTCGTCTTTCCCTTCCTTTTATCTTTCTTTCCTTACTTCCCCATCCCACTTTCTCCTTCTACCTTGTCATCTTTCCTTCCCTCTTTCCTCCCTCCCTCCCTCTTTCTCCTTCCTTCCTTCCTTCCTTCCTTCCGTCCCTTCCCTTTCCTCTTTCTTTCCTTCTGTTTCCTTTATCCTTCCCTTTTATCCTTCCTTGCCTTTTGTCTTTCCCTCCTTCCCTCTTTCCTCCCTCCTTCCCACTCTCTCTTTCCCCTTCCATCCACCCTCCTCCTCCCTTTCTTTCTTCCTGCTCTTTTCTTCCTCCTTCCCTTCTATCCATCCCTCCCTCCCTTCTCTCTTTCCTTCCTCCTTCCCTCGCTCTTTCTTCTTTCATTTCACCCTTTTGTCCTTCCTTCTCTCCCTTTCTCCTTCCTTGCTTCCTTCCTTCCCTTGTCTTACCTTCCTTCTCTCTTTCCTCCCCGCCCTCCCTCTTTCTCCCTCCCTCCATTCTCTTCCACCCTTTTGCCCTTCCTTCTTTTTCCCTCCCTTCCTCCCTTCCCTTTTGTCTTTCCTTCTTCCTCACTTCTCTCCCTCTTTCTCCTTCCATACTTCCACCTTTTCGTCCTTCCTTCAAACTTTCCTCCCTCTCTCCCTTTCTCTTCCCTTCCTTCCTTCCTTCCTTCCTTCCTTCCTTCCTTCCTTCCTTTCCTTTCCTTTCCTTTCCTTTCCTTTTGTCTTTCCTTCCTTCTCTCTTTAATTTATCCCTCCCTTCCTCCATCCTTCCCTTTCACCTTTCCTTGCTTTTTGTCTTTCCTTCCTTCCCTCTTTCCTTCTTCCTTCCCTCTCTCCCTCTTTCCCCTTCCATCCTTCTCCTCCTCCCTTTCTTTCTTCCTGCTCTCTTTCCTTCCTCCTTCCTTCCCTTCCCTTCCACCCTTTCATTCTTCCTTCCTTCCCTTTCATCCTTCTCCTTTCCCTCTTTCCTCCCTCCTTCCCTTTCTCCTTCCATCCTTCCTTCCTTCCCTTCCTTCCCACTTTGTCCTTCCTTCCTTTTCTCTTCCCTTCCTTCCTTTCCTTTCCTTTTGTCTTTCCTTCCTTCTCTCTTTAATTTATCCCTTCCTTCCTTCCTTCCTTCATACTTCCCTTTCACCCTTCCTTGCTTTCTGTCTTTCTTTCATTCTATCTTTCCTCCCTCCTTCCCTCTCTCCGTCTTTCCCCTTCCATCCTTCTCCTCCTCCCTTTTTTCTTCCTGCTCTCTTTCCTTCTTCCTTCCTTCCCTTCCTTCCTTCCCTTCCACCCTTTCATTCTTCCTTCCTTCCCTTTCACCCTTCTCGTTTCCCTTTTTCCTCCCTCCTTCCCTTTCTCCTTCCATCCTTCCCTCCCTTCCTTCCCACTTTGTCCTTCCTTCTTTTTCTCTTTCCTTCCTCTTTCCCTTCCTTCCTTCCTTCCATCAGGAAGTGCTAGCATGCTGTCCCCAAGTTAGACAGTTTGCCCACGCCATTTGAGGCCACTCCCGTGCCCAGGGAATGCAATTAATGGGGCATGTTGTATTTATTAAGCTTGTTGTGTACTGTTTATGTAACGTGTTATTTGTTGATCTGTTTCATTTGGGGTTATGATGTCGTGCTTTTGGTGTCATGTCATTTCTACTGTTTTAACTATTTTTCTCTGCTTGGAACCCCCCTCCCGTGGGAGAAGAAATAAATAAATAAAGGATCCCTGGGAGTTGTAGTTGCCGAGGTGCCAGCAGGAGAGGCTTAGGTAGTTTTTCCCCTTTGCGGAGCCAGGATTCGCCCTCCACTCTGCTCTGCCCACACTTCCTTTCTGCCAACCAGAAAGTTTCATTATATAATACATAAATAATAATATTAATATTAATTAATAATACATGTAACCCTGGGGATTGTAGTTTACTGAGGCGCCAGCACAATAGTTTTTCCCCTTTGCGGAGTCAGGACTCGCCCTCCACTCTGCTCTGCCCACACTTCCTTTCTGCCAACCAGGAAGTTTCATTACATAACAAATATATAATAATATTAATATTAATTCATAATACTTGGAACCCTGGGGATTGTAGTTTACTGAGGCGCCAGCACTGTAGTTTTTCCCCTTTGCAGAGCCAGGACTCACCCTCCACTCTGCTCTGCCCACACTTCCTTTCTGCCAACCAGGAAACTTCATTACAAAACAAATATATAATACTTAATATTAATATTAATTAATAATACTTGGAACCCTAGGAGTTGTAGTTTGCTGAGGCGTCAGTAGGGGAGACGTAGGTAGTTTTCCCCCTTTGCGGAGCCAGGACTTGCCCTCCACTCTGCTCTGCCCACACTTCCTTTTTACCAACCAGGAAGTTTCACTACATAACAAATATATAATAATTAATATTAATATTAATTAATAATACTTCCAACCCTGGGGGTTGTAGTTTACTGAGGTGCCAGCACGGTAGTTTTTCCCCTTTGCGGAGCCAGGACTCGCCCTCCACTCTGCTCTGCTCCCACTTCCTTTCTGCCAACTAAGAAGTTTCATTGCACAATAAAAAATACTATTTAATATTAATTGATAATTAATATTAATTAATAATACTTTTTTGTTTATACCTCTCCATTTTCCTTTCTCTCTCTGCCAGCGAGACTCAAAACAATCAGTTCGATGCCATTTAGATAATCCCAAAGTATACAAAACGTTAAAATAGAATTAAACAAGGAAGATTCAGAGCGAGAGCCAGGCGAAGCGCCTTGCCGTATCTCCTCGGGAGATAAAGAAGGGAAAATCCCATCATTTCGCAACCGCAATTAGTCCTTAACGATTATAGGCCTCAAGGTCTGGGCTGATCCTAAAAAAGACATTGGGAAACCCTGTCGCACCTTTGAGGTGAGCTGAGAAATGACATCAGCTCCTGGTAACTAGTTACTTCTCTTAATTACAAGCAATATTTTCCATCATTAGTTGAGTATATTTGGTATTCTTTCAGAATAACTACTTACTTTTGAATAATGAGAAAGTTTCTTTCTAAAACTGTAGTGGTGACTAGCTACTTCTCTGCTGTGAATCAGTAACTCAAAATTACTTGTTGAAACTACTTTTCTAAGTACTTTTCTCAAAATTACTTATTGAAACTACTTTTCTAACTACTTTAATACTGTGAGTCAGTAACTTAAAATTACTTATTGAAACTACTGTTCTAACTACTTTAATGCTGTGAACCAGTAACTCAAAATTACTTATAGAAACTACTTTTCTAAGTACTTTTCTCAAAATTACTTATTGAAACTACTTTTCTATTTTAATACTGTCAGTAACTTAAAATTACTTATTGAAACTACTTTTCTAACTACTTTAATGCTGTGAACCAGTAACTCAAAATTACTTATTGAAACTACTTTTCTAAGTACTTTTCTCAAAATTACTTATTGAAACTACTTTTCTAACTACTTTAATACTGTGAACCAGTAATTCAAAATTACTTATTGAAATGACTTTTCTAACTACTTTAATGCTATGAATAAGTCACTTAGAATTACTCCTTTAAATTACCTTTTAACTATTTTTCTGTTGTGAAGCTTTGGATCAGTAGCTTAAAATTACTTCTTAAAATACCTTTTTGCTGTGGATTAGTAACCTAGAATTACTCCTTTAGTAAAGTAAAATTACTTATTGAAACTACTTTTCTAACTACTTTAATACTGTGAGTCAGTAACTTAAAATTACTGATTGAAACTACTTTTAAAACTACTTTAATGCTATGAATAAGTAGCTTAGAATTACTCCTTTAAGTTATCTTTTAACTATTTTTCTGTTGTGAGGCTTTGTATCAGTAGCTTAAAATTACTTCTTAAAAATACCTTTTTCCTTTGGATCAGTAACTCAGAATTACTCCTTTAAACTATCTTTCTAACTACTTTCCTGCTGTGAAGCTTTGGATAAGTAACTTAAAATGACTTAATGAAACTACTTTTCTAACTACTTTTTGCTGTAAGTCAATTACCCTTTAAATTACCTGTTAATGGTTTTTCCTGCTATGGACTAGTCACTTAAATGTTTTTGTAACTGCCTTGTAACTACTTTCCTGTGTGGATCAGTAACTTCGTGGAACTATGAATGATCGGCTTCCCATTTTCCTTCCTCCTTGTCCAGATTTTCGTTTACTTTTGTCCAGAATTGAAACCGGTTTTGGAGCAATTGAAGGGAGCTGAGAGAGGACAAAAGGGGAAAGTTGGGAAGAAACCGGGACATTTCAAGTTTAGCCTCAAAAATGGTTAAATAAAGAGAAATAAAGCGAGAAGGGGCTCCCAAAGGTCATGTAGCCTGACCCCATTTGTTTATTTATTTTGCAATGCAGGAAATTATAAATAAAACATCATTTGTGTGCATTCTCTGGAATGACTACTTTGCCCTTTAGTAAAAAGGGAGGTTAAATAAGGACAAATAAAGTGAGAAGGGTCTCCCAAAGGTCATCTGGCCTGACCCCATTATTATTATTATTATTATTATTATTATTATTATTATTATTATTATTATTATTATTGCAATGCAGGAATTCATAACTAAAACACCATTCATGTGCACTTCTTGGGAATGACTTTAGGGGTAATAAAGTGAGGCTAAATAAGGGCAGATAAGGCAAGAAGGGCCTCCCAAAGGTCATCTAGCCTGACCCTTATTATTATTATTATTATTGCAATGCAGGAATTCATAACTAAAACACCATTCATGTGCACTTCTTAGGAATGACTTTAGGGGTAAAAAAGTGAGGTTAAATAAGGACAGATAAGGCACAAAGGGTCTCCCAAAGGTCATCTAGACTGACCCCATTATTATTATTATTATTATTATTATTATTATTATTATTGCAATGCAGGAATTCATAACTAAAACACCATTCACGCACACTTCTTTGGAATGACTTTAGGGGTAAAAAAGTGAGGTTAAATAAGGACAGATAAGGCACAAAGGGTCTCCCAAAGGTCATCTAGACTGACCCGCATTATTATTATTATTATTATTATTATTATTGCAATGCAGGAATTCATAACTAAAACACCATTCATGTGCACTTCTTGGGAATGACTTTAGGGGTAAAAAAGTGAGGTTAAATAAGGACAGATAAGGCAAGAAGGGGCTCCCAAAGGTCATCTAGCCTGACCCGCATTATTATTATTATTATTATTATTATTATTATTATTATTGCAATGCAGGAATTCATAACTAAAACACCATTCACGCACACTTCTTGGGAATGACTTTAGGGGTAAAAAAGTGAGGCTAAATAAAGACAGATAAGGCACGAAGGGTCTCCCAAAAGGTCATCTAGCCTGACCCGCATTATTATTATTATTGCAATGCAGGAATTCATAACTAAAACACCATTCATGTGCACTTCTTGGGAATGACTTTAAGGGTAAAAAAGTGAGGTTAAATAAGGACAGATAAGGCAAGAAGGGGCTCCCAAAGGTCATCTATCCTGACCACCATTATTATTATTATTATTATTATTATTATTATTATTATTATTATTGCAATGCAGGAATTCATAACTAAAACACCATTCACGTAAACTTCTTGGGAATGACTTTAGGGGTTAAATAAGGACAGATAAGGCAAGAAGGTTCTCCCAAAGGTCATCTAGCCTGACCCCCATTGTATTTATTTTATTTGCAACCACATTTCTCCAAAGAAGTCAAGTTTCCCTTTCCCGCAGTGATCTATTCCTCGGGTGGACATTTCCTGCAGTCGTGCAGTCCATCCTAAGGTTGCGAAGCATCTCCGTGCTTGTCCGGTCATGTTTCTTGCTCCATCACAATGTCCCTCCGGGCATTTAAACCACGGCGATTGCTTTACCTCGGCCGAAATGATACGTTTAGTGTCTCATGCAGAATTGTATGGGTCTACGCTGACCATCCTATGGCAGTGTCAATCCAGCCAAAGTCGCTTGTTTACATAATATTGTTGTCGTCGTCATTGAGTTATTATTATTATTATTATTATTATTATTATTATTATTATTTTATAGTTATTATTACTAGTCCTTTTCATGTTGTGTTCAGGGTGTTATAATTAACATTATTAGTATTCGTATTTGTGTATCTTCCTCCCAAAAGGATCACAAGATCTCTGCTTGCATCACTTTTTTGCACCATTTGTGCAAAGGGCCCCAAAGAGGCTTGTCTTGGCCGGAGGCAGAAGTGACCCAGCGGTCAGCAGCTGGAGCCTCTGGCCTTTCGCACACGCACGCATGCCTCACATTCCCTGACCTGCCGCTGCTTGTTGGTTTTGCACTTGCAAACGTGGAAAGTGTTGTTCAAGGGCCTCGTTTGCACCCTTCCTGGAAAAGCCCATTTGCAATGCAAATCCGGGAGACGCTCCCTCCATCCCTTGACCCTTTGCACCTGCCTTACAGCTTGGGAAGGAAGTGGGTTCATTGGGTTATATTACTATTTGTAGTAGTATACATTATTGTATTGTCGAAGGCTTTCATGGCCGGAATCACTGGGTTGTTGTAGGTTTTTTTGGGCTATATGACCATGGTCTAGAGGCATTCTCTCCTGACGTTTTGCCTGCATCTATGGCAAGCATCCTCAGAGGTAGTGAGGTGAGGATGCTTGCCATAGATGCAGGCGAAATGTCAGGAGAAAATGCCTCTAGACCATGGCCATATAGCCCGAAAAAACCTACAACAACCCAGTATAAATTATTATTTTTTATTATTAGTAACAGTAGCAGTATATGTATTATATTATTAGTAGTAATATTTATTTATTACAAGCATTTGTACCCCGCCCTTCTCTACTCCCAATTATAATATTATTATAATTAGTAGTATACATATTATATTATTAGTAGTACATATATTATATTACTAGTATATATATATTATATTATTATTATTAGTACATATATATTATATATATATTATATTATTATTATTATTAGTAGTAGTAGTAGTAATAGTAGTATATGTATTATATTGTTATTATGTTGTTATTATTATTAGTAGTAATAACAATATATATTATTTATTACAAGCATTTGTACCCAGCCCTTCTCTACCCCCAATTTTAATATTATAATTAGTAGTATGTATATTATATTATTAGTAGTACATATATTATTATTATATATTATATTATTATTATTATTATTAGTAGTAGTAGTAGTAGTAGTAATAGTAGTATATGTATTATATTATTATTATGTTGTTGTTATTATTAGTCATAATAATAATATATATTATTTATTACAAGCATTTGTACTCTGCCCTTCACTACCCCCAATTATAATTTTAGTATAATTAGTAGTATGAATATTATATTATTAGTAGTACATATATTATATTATTATTAGTAGTAATAGTAGTATATTATTATTATTATTATGTTATTATTAGTAGTAATAATATATATTATATTATTATTATCTATATAAATAAAAATGTAATGCTTGTTTGTGGGATTAACATAACTCCCTTCTCTACCCCAATTATAATATTATTATAATTAGTTGTATGTATATTATATTATTAGTAGTACATATATATTATTAGTATATATATATTATATTATCAGTAGTAGTAATAGTAGTATATGTATTATATTATTATTATGTTATTATTATTAGTAGTAGTAATAATAATATATATTATATTATTATAAACTATATAAATAAAAATGTGATGTTTGTTTGTGGGATTAACATAACTCAAAAACAACTGGATTAATTGTCAATACACCTATCAGGCCAATGAGTGACCATCACTCATAAAACACTGAAAAACAGCAGACGGGACTTAAAAAGCCAAAAAATAAAAATACATTACAACACATGAGCAACACACACACACACACATATATATGCAAACACACATATATACACATATACACAAATGTATACACACACAAAACTGACAACAGCAACACATGGCAAGGGACTGCTAGTTAGTAGTATATATTGTTGTTGTTGTTGTTATTATTAGTAGTAGTATATATATTATTAGTATATTATTATTATTATTATTATCATCATCATCATTATCATCATCATTACAACTCTCACAGAGGGACACTTCATCCAGCAACATCAACCCGGTGATTGGTGATCATCGTGCTGGGCCTTATTTTCTGTTTAGGTCTTATTTTGTGTGTGTGTATGCACACATCCATATACACATACACATAAATAGACACATATATATGTGTGTGATCTGAAACTGGGGGTCTCCTAATGGAATTGGGAATTAGTCTTGCCTGCCACCTTGTGGCTGTATCCGGCATTGCCCTGAAGTGGAAAGAATAAGGGCTGGTACTACATACATACATACATACATATGTATATATATCTGCCTTTGTTCCTCTGCAGTGAATCCCTGCTGCTCTTTCCCATGCCAGCACAAAGGCGTGTGCGTCCGCACCGGCGCATCCGGATACGAATGCGATTGCACCCGGACCGGTTACTACGGCACCGACTGCGCCGTGCGTGAGTACATTGCCGCCCCTTGGTTGACATTTTGGGATGGATAAGCTGGAACCACTCTTGGGATGCAGCTGGACTTTTGGGCTAGTGGGAATGTTGTGACTGGCCGCCTTGAATAGCCTTGCAGCTCCAAAGCCTGGCTGCTTCCTGCCTGGGGGAATCCTTTGTTGGGAGGCGATTAGCTGGCCTTTCTCCCACCCTGGACATCATTCCATAGGTACATATACTTTTCCTGCAGGGCAGAATGGGGTTGGGCTGGATGGCCTCTGGGGTCTCTTTCGACTCCATTCTTCTCTGACCCCTCCTCCTCCTCCCTCTCCCTCCAGCCGAATTCTGGACGCGCATCCATGACGCCGTGCGGCCCTCGCCCGCCTTCTACCACTTCATCTTGACCCACTTCAGGTGGTTTTGGGACGTCATCAACAACACTTTCATCCGGGACACGTTGATGAGACTGGTGCTGACCAGTGAGTCCAATGACATAAACACTTCTGCAGAAAATGGGCCCCCTTTTATGGTTTGCCCTGCAGGAAACATAATCTCTGAGATGACGGGATGCCCACGTTGATCTTCCTTTATGGATTTTTGTTTTGGGGGGTCAACAGTTCTATCTATTTTATCTATCTATCAATCCATCGATCTTATCACTTATCTATCTATCTATCTATCTATCTATCTATCTATCTATCTATCCATCCATCCATCTCTATCTCTCCATCTATCATCTATCTATCTATCTATCTATCTATCTATCTATCTATCTATCTATCTATCTATCTATCTATCTATCTATTTACCTATCCATCCACCCATCTCTATCTATCTATCTATCTATCTATCTATCTATCTATCTATCTATCTATCTGTCAGTCGATCGATCAATTGATCGATTGGATCTATCTATCCATCCATCTCTACCCACCCATCTTGAACTATCGATCAGATCTATCTATCTTTCTAGGTATCCATCCATCCATCCATCCATCCATCCATCCATCTCTACCCACCCATCTCAATCGATCGGATCTGTCTGTCTGTCTGTCTGTCTGTCTATCTATCTATCTATCTATCTATCTATCTATCTATCTATCTCTACTCACCCATCTCTATCGATCTATTTATCTATCAAGGTATCTATTCTATCTATCTATCTATCCATCCATCCATCCATCCATCCATCCATCCATCCATCCATCTCTACCCACCCATCTCGATCAATCGATCGGATCTATCTATCTATCCATCCATCTCTATCCACCCATCTCTCCCTCTGTCCTATCTATCTATCTATCTATCTATCTATCTATCTATCTATCTATCCATCCATCTCTATCTACCCATCTCTCCCTCTATCCTATCTATCTATCTATCTATCTATCTATCTATCTATCTATCTATCTATCTATCTATCTATCTCTACTCACCCATCTCTATCGATCTATTTATCTATCAAGGTATCTATTCTATCTATCTATCTATCTATCTATCTATCTATCTATCTATCTATCCATCCATCCATCGATCCATCCATCCATCCATCTCTACCCACCCATCTCGATCAATCGATCGGATCTATCTATCTATCCATCCATCTCTATCCACCCATCTCTCCCTCTGTCCTATCTATCTATCTATCTATCTATCTATCTATCTATCTATCTATCCATCCATCTCTATCTACCCATCTCTCCCTCTATCCTATCTATCTATCTATCTATCTATCTATCTATCTATCTATCTATCTATCTATCTATCTATCTATCTCTACTCACCCATCTCTATCGATCTATTTATCTATCAAGGTATCTATTCTATCTATCTATCTATCTATCTATCTATCTATCTATCTATCCATCCATCCATCCATCCATCGATCCATCCATCCATCTCTACCCACCCATCTCGATCAATCGATCGGATCTATATATCTATCCATCCATCTCTATCCACCCATCTCTCCCTCTGTCCTATCTATCTATCTATCTATCTATCTATCTATCTATCTATCTATCCATCCATCCATCCATCTCTATCTACCCATCTCTCCCTCTATCCTATCTATCTATCTATCTATCTATCTATCTAGGTATCTATCAATCAAGGTATCTATCTATCAAGTTATCTATGCTATCTATCTATCCATCCATCTCTACCCACCCATCTCGATTGATCGATTGGATCTATCTATTTATACATCCATCTCTACGCACCCATACCTACCTACCTATCTACCTACCTACCTACCCATCCATCTTTACCCATCCACCTCTATCTATCCATCTATCAATCCATCCATCCATCTCTCTCTATCTATCCATCCATCCACCTCTACCCACCCAACTCCCTCTCCCTCTCCCTCTCCCTATCTATCTATCTATCTATCTATCTATCTATCTATCTATCTAGGTATCTATTGATCTATCTATCCATCCATCCATCTCTACCCACCCACCAACCCACCTACCGACCCACCCATCTCTCTCTCTCTCTCTCTCTCTCAATCAATCAATCAATCAATCAATCAAGGTATCTATCCTATCTATCCTCTCCCCCCCCCCCCGCAATATTCTTTCAGTACGAAATCTTGACATGACCCCTCTTCCCTCCTTGCAGTGCGGGCCAACCTCATTCCCAGCCCGCCCACCTACAATTCCAAGTACGGCTACCTCAGCTGGGAGTCCTATGCCAACCTGAGCTACTTCACCCGGGTCCTCCCCCCGGTGCCCACCGACTGCCCCACCCCCATGGGCACCAAAGGTGAGCCATAGGGACGCATGCGTATGACCACAGGGGTGCCTCCCACTGTGTCACGGGTGGAGGCTGGACATTCACTCATCTGTCTGTCCCTCCCTCGCAGGGCCGTCGCAGCTCCCGGACCCGAAGCTGGTGGCCGAGCGCCTCCTCCTCCGCAGGACCTTCCGCCCGGCCCCTCAGGGCACCAACCTGATGTTCGCCTTCTTCGCCCAGCACTTCACCCACCAGATCTTCAAGACCTCCGGCAAGATGGGACACGGCTTCACCAGGGCCCTGGGCCACGGGGTGAGCACGCCGGCGGGGAACCCAAAGGGCATCCAGCCCAACCCCTTTCCGCCACAAAGCAGAACACAATCCCTATAGGATCCTTATCTTAGGAGATGGCCCAAAGGGGCACCCAAAGGCCATCCAGTCCAACCTCCTTCAGCCAGCCAGGAAGGAAACATCCGATCCTTCCTGGCAGATGGCCACCTGGCCACAGATGTGATAGATAGACAGATATGACTAAGAGATCGCTACGATAGAGAGCTCGCAGAATAGACTTCCCTCAGAGGTTCATGCCAATCTTTTTGTGCAGGTGGATCTGGGGCACATTTATGGAGACAACCTGGAGCGGCAGCACCAGCTCCGACTCTTTCGGGATGGGATGCTCAAGTACCAGGTAAGGAAAACATATTGCCATCGTACCTCTCTGTAAAGCAAGCAAGGCTTCAGACCATGGCAAGATCAGGTGAGATTTACCTTTGTAAGGCAGGATCAATGCTGTTTATGTGGCTAAAACATGCAAGGCTTAAGACCAGGGTGGGCTAAGTTTTGATCAGGTGAGGGTTACCTGTCATAAGGCCAGATCAGGTGGGCTGTGGTGAGCTCAAGTGAGGGTTACCTGTCTTAAGACTAGATAAGGTGGGCTATGTTGAGCTCAGGTGAGGGTTACCTGCCTAAGGCCAGATCAGGTGGGCTACGCTGAGCTCAGGTGAGGCTACCTGTCTTAAGGCCAGATGAGGTGGGCTACGCTGAGCTCATGTGAGCATTACCTAAGGCCAGATCAGGTGGGCTACGGTGAGCTCAAGTTAGGGTTAACCGTCTTAAGGCCAGATCAGGTGGACTACGGTGATCTCAGGTGAGGGTTACCTGTCTTAAGGCTAGATCAGATGGGCTAGAGTGAGCTCAGGTGAGGGTTACCTGTCTTAAATCCAGATCAGGTGGGCTAGAGTGAGCTCAGGTGAGGGTTACCTGTCTTAAATCCAGATCAGGTGGGCTACAGTGAGCTCAGGTGAAAGTTAACTGTCTTAAATCCAGATCAGGTGGGCTACGGTGTGCTCAGGTGAGGGTTACCTGTCTAAGGCCAGATGAGGTGGGCTACGCTGAGCTCAGGTGAGCATTACCTGTCTAAGGCCAGATCAGGTGGGCTACGCTGAGCTCAAGTTAAGGTTAACTGTCTTAAGGCCAGATCAGGTGGACAACGGTGAGCTCAGGTGAGGGTTACCTGTCTCAAGGCCAGATGAGGTGGGCTACGCTGAGCTCAGGTGAGCATTACCTGTCTAAGGCCAGATCAGGTGGGCTATGGTGAGCTCAGGTGAGAGTTAACTGTCTTAAATCCAAATCAGGTGGGCTATGGTGAGCTCAGGTAAGGGTTACCTATTTTAAGGCCAGATCAGGTAGGCTAAGTTTTGATCAGGTGAGGGTTATCTGTCTTAAGGCTAAATCAGGTGGGCTATGGTGAGCTCAGGTGAGGGTTAACTGTCTTAAATCCAGATCAGGTGGGCTATGGTGTGCTCAGGTGAGGGTTACTTGTCTTAAGGCTAAATCAGGTGGGCTACGGGGTGCTAAGGTGAGGGTTACCTGTATATGCTTACAAGGCAACAAACCCACCTGCTCCCGTTTCCTTGATGAGGACTGTAACCTTGTGCAGGATGTGGCCGAGTGACCGTGTCACGCCCTTGTCCTTTCTCTCTCGCCGCAGATCGTCAACGGGGAGATGTACCCGCCATCGGTGGTGGATGCCCCAGTGCACATGATCTACCCGGCGCACGTGCCGCCTGAGGCCCGCCTGGCGGTGGGGCAGGAGGTCTTTGGCCTGCTCCCGGGGCTCATGATGTTCGCCACGCTCTGGCTGCGGGAACACAACCGGGTTTGCGCTCTCCTCAAGGAGGAGCACCCCACCTGGGACGACGAGCAGCTCTTCCAGACCGCCAGGCTCATCCTCATCGGTGAGCTGGGGAAGGGAGGAAGGGAGGAAGGGAGGAAGGGAGGAAGGGCTGCACTTTGGGGGCCACAAAAGGTCACTTCAAGGTTTTCCCAAAGGTCACGCTTCCATTTTCCTAGATTTATTTAATTATCGTGTCAGAAGCAAGTTGTAACGTATTTCAAAACACAAAGTCAAATCCTTGGCATTATACTAAATTTCCTTTGGCCACTTGGAGTAGCTGTGAGAAGGTCCTCCATTGTGCACGTGGCAGGTCTCAGAATGCATTGTAGTCAGTGGTCTGTGGTTGGATCTCCTCCACACTTGCATGTCGCAGACTCCACTTGCATTTGTGCGGCTCTGCCGTGGTGACCACCAACCAATACTGACCACTCTCCACCCAGGGGAGACCATCAAAATTGTCATCGAAGACTACGTCCAGCACCTCAGCGGCTACTACCTGCAGCTGAAGTTCGACCCGGAGCTGCTCTTTGGAGCCCAGTTCCAGTACCACAACCGCATCGCGGTGGAGTTCAACCAGCTCTACCACTGGCACCCGCTCATGCCGGACACCTTCCGGATCCGAGGCGAGGAGTACAGCTATGAGCAGTTCATCTACAACACCTCCATGCTGACCGACTACGGCGTGGAGGCCTTGGTCGAGGCCTTCTCCAATCAACGGGCTGGACAGGTAGGCCGTTCCTGATGGCCATCCTCATCCATGCATTGCGTGGAATGTCATAACTTATTTTGCAATAGTCTTCTTCCACTATTGGCGCTGTTAGGGGCTATTTCACCTTTTGTTATAAGCTTCCTCCTTGGAGGTTTCTACACATTGTATGGGTTCTGCTTCCATTCATGTCCTCCTCCATTCCAATGTGGGCAATCTGCATAGAGTGGAATGTCATAACATCATACAATAGTCTCCTTCCACTATTGGTGCTATTAGGGGCTACTTCACCTTTTGTTATAAGCTTCCTCCTTGGAGGTTTCTACACATTGTATGGGTTCTGCTTCGATTCATGTCCTCCTCCATTCCAATGTGGACAATCTCCATAGAGTGGAATGTCACAACATATCATACAATAGTCTCCTTCCACTATTGGCGCTGTTAGGGACTATTTCACCTTTCGTTATAAGGTTCCTCCTTGGATGTTTTTACACATTGTATGGGTTCTGCTTCAATTCATGTCCTCATCAGTGCCAATATAGGCAATCTGCATAGAGTGGAATGTCATAACTTATCATACAATAGTCTCCTTCCACTATTGGCGCTGTTAGGGGATATTTCACCTTTTGTTATAAGCTTCCTCCTTGGAGGTTTTTACACATTGTATGGGTTCTGCTTCAATTCATGTCTTCATCCATGCCAATATGGGCAATCTACATAAAGTGGAATGTCATAACTTATAATACAATAGTCTCCTTCCACTATTGGCGCTGTTAGGGGCTATTTCACCTTTCGTTATAAGATTCCTCCTTGGAGGTTTTTACACATTACATGGATTCTGCTTCGATTCATGTCCTCCTCCATTCCAATGTGGGCAATCTCCATAGAGTGGAATAAGTCATGTGCAATAGCCCACTATGTGAGCTGTTAGGGTCTATTGCACGTTTAATTATAAGTTTCCTCCTTGGAGGTTTTTACATATTGTATTCATTTTGCTACAGATCAGAGTAGTTTGTCCCAGAAAGTAAGGAAAAGGACTGTTAAGATCACACCTCTGTTGAGGTGCTCCAGGCCTCGTTTGATCATATGGCATTAAACGGCGTCCTTTTCAGATCGGTGGAGTGCCCAACATCCACAGAAACCTCCTGAAAGTGGCCATTGGGGTCATTGAGGAGTCCAGGCTGCTGCGCCTCCAGTCCTTCAACGAATACCGGAAGCGGTTCAACTTGAAGCCCTACACGTCCTTCCAAGAGCTGACAGGTAACATGAGGACACATATATCACCTGGGATATGGTGTGTCATGAACATAATAAAAAGAGGGGGACATTTGCAAGGTGGGCTTCCATATAGGTGTCTAAATTGGTCGGAGAGACCTTTGTAGGAACATAATGTAAACAAAGGTAGATGCGTCCCATTGAGATCTCTGGAGGCCATCTAGTCCTTGCAGTCTTTGTTTGGGACATCAAGGTAAGTCCTATTACAATCTGTGAAGGACTTCCAATCTCGTCATCATCATCAACATTTCCAACTCTTTGTATTCTCATCTCTATAGACATCCCCATCATTATTTATATTTATGGTCTCTTCTTGCCTTTGGGGCGCTGTATTTGGCCAAATAATTTTGTGTTCAGCATGGTCTTGTGAGGCAGACCAGGCTGATAAGATATCATCATCATCATCATCATCAACATCATCATCATCATCATCATCATCATCTGTATGGTCATTATTATTTCCTAGCCTTTGTGATCTCATCTCTGTAGCTGTCATTGTCATTATTTCCATGTTTGTCCCTTCTTCAACCTTGTGAGGCATTTCAAGGAGATATTATTATCCAATCCCTCTGGCCTTCATTTAGGACACAAGTCCCATGGGGATCTATGGAGGCCACACAATCCTTCTGGCCTTTGTTTAAGACATATAGATAAGTCCTATAGGGATCTACGGAGGCCACCTAATCCCCCTGGCCTTCCTATAGGACTTAAGTCCCATTGGGATCTATGGAGGCCACCTAATCCTGCGGGCATTCCTTTAGGACATGTAGATAAGACCTATTGGGCTCTATGGAGGCCACCCAATCCTTCTGGCCTTTCTTTAGGACACAAGCCCCATTGGGATCTATGGAAGCCATCCAATCCTTCTGGCCTTCCTTTAGGATACATAGATAAGTCCTATTGGGATCTAAGGAGGCAACCCAATCCTTCTAGCTTTCCTTTAGGACATATAGACAAGTCCTATTTGGATCTACGGAGGCCATCCAATCCTTCTGGCCTTCCTTTAGGATACATAGATAAGTCCTATTGGGATCTAAGGAGGCCACCCAATCCTTCTGGACTTCCTTTAGGACATATGGACAAGTCCTATTGGGATCTACAGAAGCCACCCAATCCTTCTGGCCTTTCTTTAGGACACAAGTCCCATTGGGATCTATGGGGGCTACCCAATCCTTCTGACCTTCCTTTAGAGTATATAGATAAGTCCTATTGGGATCTATGGAGGCCATCCAATCCTCCTAGCATTCCTTCAGGACTGAAGTCCCATGGGAATCTATGGAGGCCATCCAATCCTTCTGGCTTTCCTTTAGGACTTAAGTCTCATTGGCATCTAAGGAGGCCACCCAATCCTTCAGGACGTATGAATAAGTCCTACTGGGATCTATGGAGGCCATCCAATCCTTCTGGCTTTCCTTTAGGACTTAAGTCTCATTGGCATCTAAGGAGGCCACCCAATCCTTCAGGACGTATGAATAAGTCCTACTGGGATCTATGGAGGCCACCCAATCCTTCTGGCCTTCCATTAGGACATATGGATAAGTCCTATTAGGATCTAGAGGCCACCTAATCCACACAGCCTTCATTTAGGACTGAAGTCCCATGGGGATTTATGGAGGCCACCCAAGCCTTCTGGCCTTCCTTTAGGACATAAGACCTCCATTTTTTAAAAAGTGGGGGATCTCTGTCCTTTCTGTCCTCAGGGGATGAGGAGACAGCGTTGGCGTTGGAGGAGCTGTATGGTGACATTGATGCGGTGGAGTTCTATCCGGGGATGCTGGTGGAGAAGGCGCCTCCACGGGCCATCTTTGGGGAGAGCATGGTGGAGATAGGGGCCCCCTTCTCCCTGAAGGGCCTGCTGGGGAACCCCATTTGCTCCCCCGAATACTGGAAGCCCAGCACCTTCGGTGGGGAGACCGGCTTCCAGCTCGTGAAGACGACCACGCTCCGAAGCCTGGTCTGCCGCAATCTCAAGGCAACGGCCAAGGAGGGGACGGCAGAGGAGGAGGAGTGTCCCTACGTGGCCTTCTGGGTCCCTGATACGGCCCTCGAGGCGGAGAGCCCTGAGAGGAAGGAGCTGTAGGTAGGGTGGCCCTTCCTCCCATGAAGGAAGGGAGAGAGACACACACATCCACGAATGCAGCATCTCCCCCATGAGACCTTGGGGAGTGCTTCCTTTTGGGACTACAACCCCCAGCGTCCCCCGAGCTGGGTCAGGAAGGACACTGCAGGTGGAACTGTGATCAGCATGGGTT
This sequence comes from Anolis sagrei, assembly GCF_037176765.1. NCBI lineage: Eukaryota > Metazoa > Chordata > Lepidosauria > Squamata > Anolidae > Anolis > Anolis sagrei. The sequence continues at coordinate 1,684,365 of NC_090031.1, read as the reverse complement.
GGCTTTTCTAATAAAGGAGGTGGTTTTTTGTTCGTTTGCGGATGCTTCGTTTTCTTTGGAAAAGGATAAGGGAGGGGAGGCAGCCCTTTCCCCACAAAGGAATTCTTGAAACATCCGTAAATTGGGCCCTTTGAGGTAGGCCTTTGACATGTACATCTATCTTGGTGCATGTAGGAAGGTTAGCATGTTAGTTTGCATGGTGCAAAGACCTCTCTCTATCATTATTGATGCACCCAGGAAGGTTTGCATGTTGGTTCACGTGCACAAAGGCCCCTATTAGTACTGATGCACGTAGGAAGGTTAGCATGTTGGTTCAAGTACACAAAGGCCCCTGTTAGTATTGATGCACATAGGAAGGTTAGTATGTTGGTTTGCATGCTGCAAAAGCCCCCTCTATCAACACTGATGCACAGAGGTAGGTTAGTATGTTGGCTCACGTGCACAAAAGCACCTCTCTATTAACACTGATGCACATAGGAAAGTTAGCATGTTGGTTTGCATGCTGCAAAGACCCCTCTCTGTCAATTTTGATGCATGTAGAAAGGTTAGCATGTTGGTTTGCGTGCTGCCAAGATCCCTCTCTGTCAATATTGATGCATGTTGATTCATGTGCACAGAGGCCCCTCTCTATCAACATTGATGCACATAGGAAGGTTAGCATGTTGGTTCATGTACAAAAAACTCCCTCTCTATTAATATTGATGCATATAGGAAGGTTAGTATGTTGGTTCACGTACACAAAGTCACCTCTCTATCAATACTGATGCACATAGGAAGGTTAGTATGTTGCTTCATGTGCCACAAAGGCCCCCTCTCTTTTGCTTCTATATCAATGCCCATACATGCATGAATGTATGTATGTATATTGGTTTATCCCACAAAGTCCTCTATCTTTGTGGGACAAAGCAACAGACATAAACAAATACATACATAATCTCTTTTCATTTCCAGAGGTTTTGAAGCAGGGGCTGGATAGCTATCTCTTGGGAGCGCTTTGATTGTGCCTTCCTTTGTGGCAGAAAGGAGGTCAGACTGGGTGGCCCTTGGAGGCCTCTTCCAACCCTAGGGATGTAATGCTACATCCATAAAGAAGGGACCACATTTCCTTGCTGCTGCGAAGATGACAAAAGGCATTTAAAGAAAATCACCGGGTGGGTTGTTACGTTTTATTGCAACTATTTACAAAAATGCTAGGAATCGTTTTCACATCGAGGGTTGAGGAAAAGATTTGCTCCCAAGGTTCCCAGGAAACAGCGAACACAAACACACAAAAGAATGGCCCACTTTGAGGACATTTTACAAAGCAAGTATTGGGACTGAAGGCCTTTTGGAGCCTGGAGCGGAGGTTCCAAGAAAGGATTGGGGACCAAAAAGAGGGGACGAAGAAGAAGACACCCCAAAAGTTTGCAGGAAAACTCCGAAGGGTCCGTGCCTAAGGGGGAGCAAGGACTACAAAACAGCAAAAAGGCCCACTATGAGGATGTATTTTGGGGTGGCTCCCAACTCGATTGCAAAGGGGAAAAAAAGAGTTGTTTTGGTCAGGGAATTAAAGCAATTTGACACCACGCTTGACCATTAGGGCTCAATGATATGGAAAGATGGGAGTAGAGGCACCCAGAGGCCGAAGCTGAGCCTCTGAAGATTCCAAGTGGTGTCAAAGTGCATCAACTCTGCAGTGGAGATGTGCCCAAAGAAGAAGAGCGCTTCCAGGCTCTGCTCCCAATTTGCAATCGATCCCAACAAGGGCCTAGTTTCCTACAAACTCTAGCAAAAGGCCTGCTACGGAGGCTGATATTTCGGGGCAACTGACCCACAGCTTGGAAAGGTGTATTGGGGAGGGGGGTGGCTCTCCTAAGACGTCTTTCACGCTATACTTGGACACTACCTTGGAATGTTGGGACGTGGAGTTTGCAATGCTCCTGGGACACGCAGTTTGCAATGCTCGTCGAACCGCGAACCCCAAAGCGGTGCAATGCTTGCGTGGCGCGGAAGAGGCCGGCCTCAGTCGATCTCCAGGTCGCTGCTGTCATCCTCCTCATCACCGTCACCGCCTAAGATGGCCACCTCCTTCTCGGGCAGCAGGCCGCACTCCTGCAGGAACGCCTCCAGGTCGCTGGCGAAGAAGTCCAGGCCCAGCTGGTCGGTGATGCGGACAAAGTTGCCCACCAGCTCGCCCCCCTTGTAGACCAGCAGGGCCGGGAGGGCAGCGGCGGCAAAGCGGGGGCTGGCCCCCACTAGGGCACTGCGCCCGCGACAGAATTTGGCCCATGGGTACTGCGCCGCCAGGCAAGCCATGCAGCCGTCCAGCGCCTCCGCCCCCGGCACCCCTTCCTCGTAGAGGTGGACCAGCACCAGCGCACCCCGCGGGCCCCCATCCACCGCCTCCAGGAAAGCCTCCCCGCTCTGCAGCTCAAAGACACGCCGGAACTGCTGCGGGGCACCCGCGCCAACGCCGTACAGCTGGCGCCGCATCTCCTCCATGCGCTGCTGGCGGTACTGCTGCAGGAACGCCTCATCGTCCTCCTCCTCCGCTTCCTCCTCCTCACAACGCTCTCGGAGCAGGCCGCACTTCTGCAGCGTCAGCTGGGGAAGAAGGCACAATAATAATACTTTATTTATACCCCGCCTCATCTGCCCGAAGGGACTCAGGGTGTTTTACAACACAACAAAACAAATACAATAAATGAAATGCAAAAATAATCACATATCAGTTAATTAAAAACCCAAAATAACAGAATAATATATAACAGTATAAATACGGAGAATCAAATTGTCTCACCATTAAAAAGGATACAACTTAGAATATACAAATATGCAAAAATAAAATACTATATCATTGTATATTATCAGTGGTAATTACTGTATATACTCGAGTATAAACCTAGTTTTTCAGCCCTTTTTTCAGGCTGAAAAAGTCCCCCTCGGCTTATACCAGAGTCAAGGTTATTTATTATTTTACTCTGTTATTATTATTATTATTATTTTAATTTCATTTATTATTTTATTATTATTATTAAACTTTATTTGTACCCCGCTAGCATCTCCCGAAGAACTCGATGCAGCTTACAAAGGCCAAGGCCTCAACACAACAACAACAGGCAATAACAATATAATACAAACAAATTAAAAACATAAGCAATAACAACAACAAAACCTTACACTATTATGCAATAAAACCAGGGCCGGGCCAATGAAGAGTACAGGTTAAAAGTGCTGGGTGTAAGAGGTGATATGTTGGGATTCTGAGCAAGTGCAGAGTGCAGAAAGTCTTAAGCTCTAATGAAGTGCTTCTGGGACGTAGTGCTGGAGGTTATCCTATTCTGGAAAGGCACATCGGAATAACCAAGTCTTCAAGTTCTTCCTAAAGACTGCCAATGTGGGTGCTAGTCTAATGTCTTTGGGGAGGGTGTTCCAGAGTCGGGGGGCAACCACAGAGAAGGCCCTGTCCCTCGTCCCCACCAAACGCGCCTGCGACGCAGGTGGAATTGTGAGCAGGGCCTCTCTGGATGAACGGAGGGAGCACGTGGGTTCAGACACGGAGATGTGGTCACACAGGTAGGCAGGTCCCAAACCGTTTAGGACTTTGTAGGTATTTTATTCTATTTATTATTATTACATTTATCATTTTACTCTATTATTATACATTTAGTATTTTACTGTATAATTGTTATTATTGCTACATTCAGTATTTTACTCTTTTTATTATTGTTATTATTACATTTGTTATGTTGCTCTCTTTATTATTATTTGAAGGATATGTAAGCACATTTACATTGAAGAAGGTAAACAATCTTTTAATCAGAGTTGGACAGTCTTATCTTAAATTACCATTTTTGTAAATATTCAAAAATATATAACCTACTGATTCCTCCATTAATGTAATTTGATTGTTATGTTTTTATTTTGCAATTTACCAGTAGCGGCTGCATTTCCCACCCTCGGCTTATACTCGAGTCAATCCGTTTTCTCAGTTTTTTTGTGGTAAAATTAGGTGCCTTGGCTTATATTCGGGTCGGCTTACACTTGAGTATATACGGTATATTTAATATATTAGTATTTTTATAGTGCAGCCCCCGGTGGTGCAGCGGGTATTATATTATTATTATTATTATTATTATTATATTAATATTATTATTAATATAATGTTAGTATTATTATATTAGTACTATTATATTGCAGTCGCCTTCGGGGTGAAATGGGCAGGATAAAAATGATGCAAATAATAAATAAATAAATAAAACCGCTGAGCTGTGGAACTTGCTGACCGAAAGGTCAGTGGTTTGAATCAGGGGAGCGGGGTGAGCTCCTGCTGTTAGCCCCAGCTTCTATCAACCTAGCAGTTCGAAAACATGCAAATGTGAGTAGATCAATAGGTAATGCTCCAGCGGGAGAGTAATGGCACCTCATGCAGTCATGCTGGCCACATGACCTTGGAGGTGTCCATGGACAATACCGGCTCTTCGGCTTAAGAAATGGAAATGAGCACCACCCCCCAGAGTCAGACTCAAGTAGACTTAATGTCAAGGGGTCACACTGGTGGCTGTCCTATGGGGCCGTGTGTGTGCATCTACCTTGCTGCCAAGCTTCTCCCGCAGCTCGGCCTGCCTCCGCTGGTCCTCCTCCTCGTCCAGGTGGGAGCGGCAGCTGAGGGAGAGGCGCTGGACGAGCCGCTTCATCTCCCGGGCTTGGTCCTCCCGCCGCTCCGTCTCCAGCTGCTTGAAGCGCCGCCAATCCTGGATCACCCCTTTCGGGCCTGAGAGGGGCAAGGAGAAGGGAGGCCAAGTCAGCCCTAGACAGCCATACATACATACACCCCTACTAGACAGATAAGAGATGACACAACAGAATGGGGGTGAGCAGAGGAGCCTTTTGCACACCTGTGTTGACAGCGCTGCCGTCGCTGCTCACTGCCATCTCCGGGCGCAGGGCGGAGCGGGGCCCTTCCTCCTCCTTGTCCTCCTTCTCGCTGTCCTCGTCCTCATCGTCCTCCTCGCTGCTGCTGTAATAATACTGGAGCTTCTCCCCCAGGAGCTTGTCGTCGAGTGTCGTCATGGCCAAAGCTGCAGCGAGAAAGACAACGCAAGGAGAAGTATAGAAGTATATATAGGCCATCCCCGAGAAAGAAAGGAATGGAAAAAGGGCAGAGAAGAAGAGATGAAGGGAGTGAAATGGAAGGATGGAAGGAGAAAAAGGAATGAATGGAATGGAGAGGGAACAAAGGGGGGAAGAAACAGGAGCGAAGGAAAGAGAGAAAGAAAGAAAGAAAGAAAGAAAGAAAGGGGGGAAAGCAGAGAAGAAGGAAGAGGAAGGAAGGAAGGAGAAAAAGGAAAGAATGGAAAGGAGAAGGAAAGAAGGGGGAAGAAACAGGAGGGAGGGAGGGAAGGAGAGAAAGAAAGAAAGAAAGAAGGGAAAGCAAAGAAGAAAGAAGGGATGAAGGAAGAGGAAAGAAGGAAGAAGAAAAAGGAAAGAATGGAAAGGAGAGGGAATGCAGGGGGGAAAAACAGGAGGGAAGGAAGGAGAGAAAGGAAGGAAGGAAGGAAGGAAGGAAGGAAGGAAGGAAGGAAGAAAGAAAGAAAGAGAGAGAAGGCAGAGAAGAAAGAAGGGAGTGAAGAGGAAGGAGAAAAAGAAAACAATGGAAAGGAGGAGGAAGGGGGGAAGAGTGAAGGGAAGCCGGGGGCCAGTTCCATCTTGTTTCCTGCATATGTCATCAGCTGGGGAGCCCTCCCCCCAACACTAACTGCTGCTCTGGGCCAGAGTGAAGAGAGAGGGGGCCAGGGGACAGTTACACCTTGTCTCCTGTGCTATGTTAATAATATAATGTAATACAATACAATACACTATCATATATTGCATATACATATAATATTTATAATTTTATAGCATAATGCAATATAATACTAATAATAAATTATAATTGCATATTTATATTACATGTAATATTAGTAATAATATTACAATAGAATGGGATAGTACAATATAGAAATATTTAATACTGATATTGTACTATGCTAATAATATAATATACTGTATGCATATATATCTTGTAAGCTGCTCTGAGTCCCCTCCGGGGGTGACTCAGAGCAGCTTACAATGCATAAATCAATCAATCAATGCATAAATAAATCAATCAATAAGAAGGGAAGAGAAAGAAAGGAAGAAAGAAAAAGGCAGAGAAGAAAGATGGGATGAAGGGAGTGAGAAGGAAGGATGGAAGGAGGAAGAGAAAACAATGGAAAGGAGGAAGAAGGAAGGGGGAATTTTATTTATTTATCATGTCATCAGCAACCATACCATTGTGTTACAATTCTAACAGAACAAAACAAACACACAGATTAAAAAGAAAAAAAAACACACAGAGATTTTGCACACTTGGTAGCTGATTAAATGTCCTTTGACCAGTCTCTGGCCACTTGGAGTGCCTCTGGTGTTGCCGCAAGAAGGTCCTCCCTTGTGCATCATGTGGCAGGGCTCAGGGAGCATCGCAGGAGGTGGTCAGAGGTTTGCTCTTTTCCGCACTCGCATGCCGAGGATTCCACCCTGTAGCCCCATTTCTTAAGGTTGGCTCTGCATCTCGTGGGGCCAGAGTGCAGTCTGTTCAGCGCCTTCCAAGTCCCCAGGGGGGAGTCTCTCATTTGGTATCAGCCATTGGGTTTGAGCCTGCCACTTTTGGACTCTCGCTTGCTGGGGTGTTCCAGCGAGTGTCTCTGTAGATCTAAGAAAACTATGTCTTGATTTAAGTCATGGACGTGCTGGCTGATACCCAAACGGGATGGGCTGGAGATGTCTCTGCCTTGGTCCTTTCACTATTGGCTGCTCCTTCCCAGTGGATGTCAGGTGGTGCGATATTGGCTAAGCAGTGTAATTTCTCCAGTGGTGTAGGGCACAGGCACTCCGTGATAATGCGGCATATCTCATTAAGAGCCCCATCCATTGTTTTAGTGTAAGATGTGTTCCACACTGGGCATGCGTACTCAGCAGCAGAGTAGCACAGCGCAAGGGCAGATGTCTTCACTGTGTCTGGTTGTGATCCTCAGGTTGTGCCTGTCAGCTTTTGTATGATATTGTTTCTAGTGCCCACTTTTTGCTTGATATTCAGGCAGTGCTTCTTGTAGGTCAGAGCACGGTCCAGAGTGACTCCTCCCAGGTATTTGGGTGCGCTGCAATGCTCCAGTGGGATTCCTTCCTTCCCAGGTAATAATCCTCAGAGCTCGGAATCCTTGTCTGTTCTTGAGATGAAAGGCACATGTCTGTGTTTTAGATGGGTTGGGGATCAGCTGGTTTTCCCTGTAGTAGGCAGGAAGGGCACCTAGAGCTTTGGAGAGCTTCTGTTCAACCATCTCAAAGCTCCCTGCTTGAGCGGTGATGGCACAATCATCAGCATAGATGAAACTCTCTGTCCCTCCTGGCAGTGGCCGGTCATTTGTGTAAATGTTAAACATGGATGGAGCAAGCTGGCTTTCCCTGTAATAGGCAGTAAGAGCACTTAAAGCTTCAGAGAGCTTCTGTTCAACCTTCTCAAAGCTCCCTGCTTGGGTGGTGATGGCACGATTGTCAGCATAGATGAAACTCTGTGCCCCTCCTGGCAGTGGCTGGTGATTGGTGTAAATGTTAAACATGGATGGAGTAAGCTGGTTTTCCCTGTCATAGGCAATAAGAGCACCTAGAGCTTCGGAAAGCTTCTGTTCTACCGTCTCAAAGCTCCCTGCTTGAGCGGTGATGGCACGATCATCAGCATAGATGATAACAATAATAATAATTATTAATAATTATTATTATTAATAATAATAATAATAATAAGGAATCAATGGAAAGGAGAAGGAAGGAAGGGGTGTGTGTGGGAGAAGCAGGAAGGAAGGAAAGAAAGCAGGGGAGAGAAGGGCAAGGAAGGGGCCAGAGCGAAGAGAAGGTAAACAGCCTTCCCTAGACTGAGGCCTAGTGCCAAATTGGGGGGGTTGGAAGCCTGAATCCGGGTGGATGGGAGGCCCAGAGACGGAAGGGGGAAATTCTGTGGTAAAATGGAACTGGATTAGATATCAACAGCATTAACACCCGTTACAGCTTCCATTACACAACTTATCCTGTAACAACAACAACAACAACAACAACAACAACAACAGCCATCCCCTCACCTTCTGAGGCCTGCCTCTCCCTGTCACTGTCTCTGCAAGCCGGAAACAGGAAGCGCAAAGGATGCCGGGAAAAAAAAAAGAGTAGGAGACCCAAGAGGTAAGGCAACCCCAGCAGGCCACGCATTCGACACTTCCGGTTCCCATTCGAAACACACCCCTCCACGCCAGGCATTTTTGATGCATTTGTTTTTTAAAAAAATAAATAAATATTAAAATTTATTTATTATTTTATTTATTATTTCGGTTTTTTCTCACCCTGAAGGGGACTCAGGGCGGCTTACAAAAGGCACAATTCGATGCCAGCATCACATAACAGTAGTAACACAAAATAACATCAATTAAACAGTTGAAACAGTTAAACAACAATTCCTGCATTACAACCCTAAAACCAGTAAAACAATACAATCCCAATTACTCCTCATAGACGGTCAGCGTTCGCTATCTCATAGTCCAATTTCCAATTCCACTTTGTCAGTCCTGTCAGTCCTAGTCGTCTGGTTGTCCTTATCTAGTTGTCAGATTGCCCAAAGGCCTGGTCCCACAACCACGTCTTTACTTTCCTCCTGAAGGAGAGGAGGGGTGTTGATGCCCTAATTTCTCCCGGGAGTGAGTTCCACAGGCGAGGGGCCACCACTGAGAAGGTCCTGCTCCTTCGTCCCCACCAGCCTCACTTGGGAAAGCGGTGGGGTCGAGAGCAGGGCCTCCCCAGATGATCTCAAACTCCGGGGTGGGATGTAGTGGGAGATACGTTCGGACAGATACGCTGGACCGGAACCGTACAGGGTTTTGTAGGTCAAAACCAGCACCTTGAATTGAGCTCGGAACTGAACCGGCAGCCAGTGGAGCTGGCACAACAAGGGGGTGGTGTGCTTCCTGTATGTCGCTCCGGTGAGTAATCTGGCTGCCGCTCGCTGGACTAGTTGAAGTTTCCGAACAGTCTTCAAGGGCAACCCTACGTAGAGTGCGTTGCAGTAGTCTATTCGGGGATGTAACAAGAGCATGAACCACTGTGGCCAGATCAGACTTCTCGAGGTACGGGCGCAACTGGTGCACAAGTTTTAGTTGTGCAAAAGCTCTCCCAGCCACCGCCAAGACCTGGGCTTCCAGGCTCAGCCATGAGTCCAGGATCACTCCCAAACTGCGAACCTGCGTCTTCAGGCTTCATTAAGATTAAAAGACTCTGACCCCCTCTTTGGAAGGATGGGAAAGGGGGGCGCTTGTTCCCCCCTCTTCCTCCCTTGAGCATCTCTCAGCCCCGTTTGGGAACCTGAAGTACAGGCGGCATTCGCATCGCTACACTCTTTGGCTCGGCGGAGTGCGCATGCGCAGAGGAGTATCCACCCACAGCATCCTCCTTTCTACCCTGCCTTAGTTAACCAGGGAAGGGAAGCCCGCGCATGCGCAGTTACTATGGTTACTCAGAGATAGGGAAAAAGTGGATTGAGGGAACAGGAAGGAAAGAAAAAGGAAGAAGGGAAAAGGAAAAGAAGGAAAGAAGAAGGAAGGAAAAGGGGGAAAGGTGGACTGAGGAAATAGGAAGGAAAGAAAAAGAAAGAAGGGAAAAGGAAAAGAAGGAAAGAAGGAAGGAAGGAAAAGGGGGAAAAGTGGACTGAGGAAACAGGAAGGAAAAAGAAAGAGGGGAAAAGGAAAAGAAGGAAGGAAAAGGTGGAGTGAGGAAGGAAAAAGGAAGAAGACAAAAGGGAAGGAAGGGAAGGGGGAAAAGGTAGACTGAGGAAACAGGAAGGAAAAAGAAAGAGGGGAAAAGGAAAAGAAGGAAGGAAAAGGTGGAGTGATGAAACAGGAAGGAAAAAGGAAGAAGACAAAAGAGAAGGAAGGGAAGGGGGAAAAGGTGGACTGAGGAAACAGGAAGGAAAAAGAAAGAGGGGAAAGGGAAAAGAAGGAAAGAAGGAAGGAAAAGGTGGACTGAGGAAACAGGAAGGAAAAAGGAAGAAGACAAAAGAGAAGGAAGGGAAGGGGGAAAAGGTGGACTGAGGAAACAGGAAGGAAAGAAAAAGGAAAAAGACAAAAGGGAAGGAAGAAAAGAAGAAGGAAGGAAAAAGACAAAAGGGAAGGAAGGAAGGAAAGGGGGAAAAGGTGGACTGAGGAAACAGGAAGGAAAAAAAGAAAGAAGGCAAAAGGAAGGAAAGAAGGAAGGAACGGGGGAAAGGTGGACTTAGGAAACAGGAAGTAAAAAGACAAAAGAGAAGGAAGAAAAGGGAAAAGGTGGACTGAGGAAACAGGAAGAAAAGAAAGGAAGAAAACGAAGGAAAGTGGAAAAGTATGAAAGGAAGGGAAGAAACGAGGAAAAAGGGAAGAGAAAGAAAAGAAAAGAGAGGGAGAAGGTGTCTGAGGAAATGGGAAGGAAAGAAAAAGAAAGAAAGGAAAGGAAGGAAAGGAGAAAAGGCGGACTGAGGAAACAGGAAGGAAAGAAAGAAGGAGGGAGAGAAGGAAGGAAGAAAAGGAAAGGGGGAAAGTATGAAAGGAAGGAAAGGAAAAGAAGGGATGAGAAAGAGGAAGAAAAGAGGAGAAGGTGTATTGAGGAAACAGGACGGAAAGAAATAGAAAGAAGGCAAAGGATAAGAAGAAAAAGGGAAAAGTAGGAAGGGAGGGAGGGATGAAAGGAAAGAGAAAGAAGGGAAAGGAATAAAGGGGAAGGAAGAAAAAAGGGAGAAAGTATATTGAAGAAACAGGAAGGAAAGAAAAAGAAAGTAGGCAAAGAAAAAGAAGAAAAGAAGGAAGGGAAAGGGGAAAGTAGGAAGGGAAGAAGAAAGAGAAAGAAGGGAAAGGAAGGAAGGAAGAAAAAAGGGAGAAGGTGTATGAGGAAACAGGAAGGAAAAAGAAAGAAGGCAAAGGAAAAGAAGAGAAGAAGGAAGGAAAGGGGAAAATAGTGGACCGAGGGAACAGGAAAGAAAGAAAGAAGGTGGGAGGGAAGAAAGGAAGAAAAAGAAAGGGGGAAAGTATGAAAGGAAGGAAAGAAAAAGAATGGACAAGAAAGAGGAAGAAAAGAGAGGGAGAAGGTGTATTGAGGAAACAGGAAGGAAAGAAATATAAAGAAGGCAAAGGAAAAGAAGAAAAAGGGAAAAGTAGGAAAGGAGGGATGAAAGAAAAGAAAAACAAGGGAAGAAAAGGAAGAAAAAGGGAGGTGTGTGAGGAAACAGGAAGGAAAGAAAAAGAAAGAAGGCAAAAAGGGAAGAAAAGGGGAAAACGGTGGACTGAGGAAACAGGAAGGAAAGAAAGAAAGAAGACAGGAGGGAAGAAAGGAAGAAAAAGAAAGGGGGAAAGTATGAAAGTTAAATATTCCAATATTTATTATTTCCAGGCGTCTTTGGTGTTGGAGGGAAACAGAGGAAGGAAGGAAGACAGGAAGGAAGACAGGAAGGAAGGAAGGAGCCGCAGTGGGTTTGTGTGCCAATATTCCAATATTTATTATTTCCAGGCGTCTTTGGTGTTGGAGGGAAACAGAGGAAGGAAGGAAGACAGGAAGGAAGGAAGGAGCCGCAGTGGGTTTGTGTGCCAATATTCCAATATTTATTATTTCCAGGCGTCTTTGGTGTTGGACGGAAACAGAGGAAGGAAGGAAGGAAGGAAGAAAGGGAGGAAGGAAAGAAGGAAGGAAGGAAGGAAGGAAGGAAGGAAGGAAGGAAAAAAGGAGCCGCAGTGGGTTTGTGTGCCAATATTCCAATATTTTATTATTTCCAGGCGTCTTTGGTGTTGGACGGAAACAGAGGAAGGAAGGAAGGAAGGAAGGAAGGAAGGAAGAAAGGGAGGAAGGAAAGAAGGAAGGAAGGAAGGAAGGAAGGAAGGAAGGAAGGAAAAAAGGAGCCGCAGTGGGTTTGTGTGCCAATATTCCAATATTTTATTATTTCCAGGCGTCTTTGGTGTTGGACGGAAACAGAGGAAGGAAGGAAGGAAGGAAGGAAGAAAGGGAGGAAGGAAAGAAGGAAGGAAGGAAGGAAGGAAGGACGGAAGGAAGGAAAAAAGGAGCCGCAGTGGGTTTGTGTGCCAATATTCCAATATTTTATTATTTCCAGGCGTCTTTGGTGTTGGACGGAAACAGGAAGGAAGGAAAGAAGGAAGGAAGGAGCCGCAGTGGGTTTGTGTGCCAATGTTTATTATTTCCAGGCGTCTTTGGTGTTGGAGGGAAACAGAGGAAGGAAGGAAGACAGGAAGGAAGACAGGAAGGAAGACAGGAAGGAAGGAAGGAGCCGCAGTGGGTTTGTGTGCCAATATTCCAATATTTATTATTTCCAAGCGTCTTTGGTGTTGGAGAGAAACAGAGGAAGACAGGAAGGAAGGAAGGAACCGCAGTGGGTTTGTGTGCCAATATTCCAATATTTTATTATTTCCAGGCGTCTTTGGTGTTGGACGGAAACAGAGGAAGGAAGGAAGGAAGGAAGGAAGGAAGGAAGGAAGGAAGGAAGGAAGGAAGGAAGGAAGGAAGGAAGGAAAAAAGGAGCCGCAGTGGGTTTGTGTGCCAATATTCCAATATTTATTATTTCCAGGCATCTTTGGTGTTGGAGGGAAACAGAGGAAGGAAGGAAGGAAGGAAGGAAGGAAGGAAGGAAGGAAGGAAGGAAGGAAGGAAGGAAGGAAGGAACCGCAGTGGGTTTGTGTTCCAATATTCCAATATTTATTATTTCCAGGCGTCTTTAGAGAAGAAGGCAAGACAAGGTGAGGTGGACAATATCTTTTCTTTTATTATTATTATTATCATCATCGTCATTATTATTATGACTTTGTGGCATGCAAATACATGTCAAGTAGTACTGCAAACGTTGTTGTTTTTCTCCCCGCCCGCTTCCCTCCCGCCATGATTAATTCTCTCTCGAAACACTGAAAAAACAAAACTAACCACGATTCAACGCTAAAGTCCGCGACCGGCCCCCGAAAGCTAATGAATCCATCTCATGTGCTACGGCAAACACGCACACGCACACGCAAACACACGCACAGGAGCCCACTCTGCTACTCAGGCTCAAGTCACAAAGCCCACCGAAGAAGCCCCCTCCTTCACTCCCCAAAAATACAGACCCGTTCGGTCTAAAGCTTTCCCCTTCTTCACGATCCTATTCCTAGAACACAAAAGGGAATCATCATCATCATCCTCATAATTTGGAGAGTTCGAAACAGAAATAAACGGAATAGAATTCATTGTCCCTTGCGCGCCCCCCCCCACGCCCCCCAATACATCCCCATTCTATTTTACACTTTTTCCAAATTTTATATTTATTTATATATATATATTTAAATAGAAGCTTGAGAACGCACCATTAAAAATGAGCATTAAATCCATCCATCGTAGCGATGGGGTCTGCTTTATTATTATTATTATTATTATTATTATTATTATACATGATGGGTGTACACCATCGTTTTTTTTTTAATATCTCAATCGAACAATAGATTTGCAAAGGAAATGTCTAATACAGACGTAAAAATATTCACACCCGAGCTTCACAACCGGTTGTACAATTTACACACACTTTGCCTCTTTTCCCCAAAACTTCCTAGGCTAAGCAAGTTCGTAAAAAAAAAAAAATCGTGAAAACAACTCAACAACAAGAAGAAGAACACAACGTCCAGGGAAAAGGGCGTTTGCGGTAATGAAAAGAGTAGAAATGCAGGCGGCAGAGACGGCAAAGAGTAAACCACAACACTCCGGAGTGGCTGTGCATCGCAATGGGTCTGTGCGGTACGAAGGAAAGCCACGCATGTTGTATCACAACTACAGTATACGGTTTGGTTTTTCGTCCGCCCAAAAAGTAGGAAAATGCTTGCATTCCCATGCTTTGGACTAACTAAATGACTGGGTTGGGGGCCGGGGTGGGGGTGGTGGGGAATTTGTGCAAATATATGTCAGTGGGTTGTTGTACGTTTTTCCGGGCTATATGGCCATGGTCTAGAGGCATTCTCTCCTGACGTTTCGCCTGCATCTATGGCAAGCATCCTCAGAGGTTGTGAGGTCTGTTGGAACTAGGAAAATTGGGTTTATGTATCTGTGGAAAGACCAGGGTGGGACAAAGGACTCTTGTCTGCTGGAGCTAGGTGAGAATGTTTCAACTGACCACCTTGATTAGCATTTGAAGGCCTGGCAGTGCCTGGAGCAATCTTTTGTTGAGAGGTGATTAGATGTCCCTGATTGTTTTCCCTCTGCTGTTTTGCTGTTTTAATTTTAGAGTGTTTTAATACTGGTAGCCAGATTTTGTTCATTTTCACGGTTTCCTTTCCATTGAAATCCACAAGAAGCAGGTGGACAATTTCAATAGAAAGGAGGAAACCATGAAAATGAACAAAATCTGGCTACCAGTATTAAAAAAAACTCTAAAATTAAAACAGCACAACAACAGAGAGGAAACGAACAATGACATCTAATCACCTCTCAACAAAAGATTGCTCCAGGCACTATCAAATGCTAATCAAGGTGATCAGTTGAAACATTCACACCTAGCTCCAACAGACAAGATTCCTTTGTCCCACCCTGGTCATTATTCCACAGATATATAAACCCATTTCCCTAGTTCCAACAGACTTCACTACATCTGAGGATGCTTGCCATAGATGCAGGCAAAACGTCAGGAGAGAATGCCCCTAGAACATGGCCATATAGCCCGGAAAAACCTACAACAACCCAGTGATTCCGGCCATGAAAGCCTTCGACAATAAATGTATGTCAGTTCACGCAATTTCCAAAATTCGGTCAAGTATATAAAGTGTCAATTTTAAAAGCTTCACAAAATCATGAGTTAGTTTTATATATATATATATATATAGGCAGTTCCCGAGTTATGAACAAGATAAATCCTGTAGTTTTGGGCAGCGGTTAGCACAGCGGGTTAACATTCCAGCTACAGAAAATCTTGCTGACCGGAAGGTTGGCAGTTCAATCTGTGGCTGGGGTGAGCTCTCGCTGTCAGCCCTAGCTTCTGCTTACCTAATAGTTCAAAAACAGTGGGTTGTTGTAGGTTTTTTCGGCCTATATGGCCATGTTCTAGAGGCATTATCTCCTGATGTTTCGCCTACATCTATGGCAAGCATCCTCAGAGGTAGTGAGGTCTGTTGGAAGTAGGAAAATGGGTTTATATATCTGTGGAAAGACCAGGGTGGGACAAAGAACTCTTGTCTGCTGGGGCTAGGTGGGAATGTTTCAACTGACCACCATGATTAGCATTTGATTGCCTGGAAGTGCCTGGAGCAATCTTTTGTTGGGAGGGGATTAGATGTCCCTGATTCAAAAACAGCAGTGTGAGTAGATAAATAGGTGCTGCTGTGGTACGGTGGTAAAAGGCACCCCTGAAGACACCACGCCATCTTCCATGCCAAGGAGCTTTGTCGTCCGTAGACGGTCTCCCAATCGAATTGCCAGCATGTCCTTATGGGCATCTTTTATTATATCCCTGCTTTTTTAAAGCAGTACCTATTTACACTGAGCTCCCACCATCAGCCCCAGCTTCTACTCACATGGCTGTTTTCGATCTGCTAGGTGAGCAGAAGCTGGGGCTGATGGTGGGAGCTCACCCCGACCCGGGCTTGAACTGCCAACCTTTCGATCGACAAGATTTTCTGCAGCTTAGCGGTTTAACCCGCTGTGCTAAACCCGGTCCCTCTTGTCTCACCCTGTTTTTAACTATGAGTTGTTCGTAAGTTGGATGTCTGTAACTCGGGGACTGCCTGTACATCTCAATTTCGAGGTGGGATATTCAGCCCTTTGTCCCACTTCAAGCCCTTTCCTGTGGAAGAAATGCGGCATCCCTTTGAGGGCTGCTTTGCCAGCAAAGCGCTTCAACGCAAGTAAGTCTCCTCTATGTGGAAAGCGGGGCTCGGAACGGTGGGGCCACGTTTTGTCTCGTTAGGCTTTGGATTTCAAGCCTCAAGAAACGCAGGCAACGGGATGTATGCCACATCGAAGTGGATGGGTGCCTATTTGTATTTTTACAGGAGCAAAGTGGGAAAATGGGCTTTTCGGATGCAAACTTTGCAAAGCAGGAAGGGGGTAATAAATACAGATGGGGTATGGGGGGGGGGGAAGGTAGCCCACAAAATAGGACCACAAAATGGCCAGCAACCTCAGCTCTCCCATTTACCCTCGAACCACGAAAAGCAGATTGTTCTGGCTGCATGCTTTGAAACAGTCATGGGCCAGCTTTGGCCCTTCCTCCCAAGTTTTGGACTTCAACTTTAATAATTCCTAACAGTCTCAGACCCCCTTTCCTCCCCCCCCCCCTCAGCTTGAGGTTTTGTCCTCTTGGAACTGGACACTTCAGCCAATCAAGAGATTGTCTGCATACTGACGTTGTGGGAGTTGGAGTCCAAAACACTTGGATGGAGGACCAAAGTTGGCCCATGCATGTACTCTTGGAACTAGACACTTCAAGGGATCATCTGCATACCCACGTTGTGGGAGTTGGGAATCCAAAACACCTGGGGGAAAAGCCCAAGTTGACCCATGCCTTTGTCCTCCTGGGACTGGACACTTTGGTCAATCAAGGGATTGTCTGCATACCTACGTTGTGGGAGTTGGAGTCCAAAACACTTGGATGGAGGACCAAATTTGGCCCATGCCTGTCCTCTTGGAATTGGACACTTCAAGGGGTCATCTGCATACCCACATTGTGGGAGCTGGAGTCCAAAACACCTGGAGGGAAAGCCCAAGTTGACCCATGCCTTTGTCCTCTTGGAACTGGACACTTCAGTCAATCAAGGGATCATCGGCATACCCATCTTGTGGGAGTTGGGAGTCCAAAACACCTGGGGGTAGGGCCCAAGTTGACCCATGCCTTTGTCCTCTTGGAACTGGACACTTCGGTCAGTCAAGGGATCATCTGCATACCCACGTTGTGAGAGCTTGAGTCCACAACAAAACGCCTGGAGGGAGGGCCCAAGTTGGCCCATACCTGCTTAATAGTTTTCTGTACTTCACCACAGAGTCACGAACTTGCCAGCTGACCTTCATGCTGAGGGGCACTCAAGGAAAATGACCGTCGGAGCTGCAGCAGCATGGGTCAATAAAAGTATTCCAATGATAAGACAATCTGCAAAAAAATAAAAATGGCAAACGGGGCCATCCCGAGTCAAAACAAGCACCTTGACACGGGTGTGTGTGGGCTTTCTACAGACAGCGGTGGCACATGCTGCCAAACCCGGCAGTGAGGCACAAATCATAGAATCCTAGAGTTGGAAGAGACCTCCTGGGCCATCCAGTCCAACCCCATTGTGGCAAGAAGTAGGAAAATGGCATTCAAAGCACCCCTGACAGATGGCCATCCAGCCTCTGTTTCAAAGCTTCCAAAGAAGGAGCCTCCACCACACTCTGGGGCAGAGAGTTCCACTGCTGAACGGCTCTCACAGTCAGGAAGTGTATTGTCGAAGGTTTCATGGCCGGAATCACTGCGTTGTTGTAGATTTTTTCAGGCTATATGGCCATGGTCTAGAGCAGCGGTTCTCAACCTGGGGGTCGCGACCCCCAGGGGGGTCGCCTCGCCATTTCGGAGGGGTATTTACATTACGATTTGTATTTACATTACGATTTGTAACCGTAGCAAAATTACAGTTATAAAGGAGCAACGAAAATAATTTTATGGTTGGGGGTCACCACAACATGAGGAACCATATTTAGGGGTCCCAGTGTTAGAAAGGTTGAGAACCACTGGTCTGGAGGCATTCCCTCAGGAGTCATCCTCTCTTGACGTTTCACCTGCATCTATGGCAAGCATCCTCAGAGGTAGTGAGGTCCTCACTACCTCTGAGGATGCTTGCCATAGATGCAGGCGAAATGTCAGGAGAGAATGCCTCTAGACCATGGCCATATAGCCTGAAAAAACCTACAACAACCCAGTCAGGAAGTGCTTCCTAATGGTCAGATGGAATCTCCTTGGTTGTAGTTTGAAGCCAAAGAGAAAAGGGAAAGCAGAAGAACACGCCTGTCACAGAACCAAACACTCCCAGGTGCCACTAAAATGCAACTAAAGGACGAGAGGAGACCTCTTTGCCCGCATTCGGCCAAGGCCCGCTTCCTCTTCTGGTTTCCGAAAGGCAGAGCCCTAAAACAGGCTATGATACAGCTCTGGCCCAGTGCCGATCCCGCTAGCTGCCCGAAGAGAAACAGATTATCTGCCCTGCGGCCGGAGCCGGTGGCCAAACGGGGTTGCTTCGTTGCATTGGCAAGACCACAGTTCGGTGGCCAAAGCTCAGCGCGAGATGGCACAGGGTTTCGCGTTTGGCGGGTCGCTTGGGTCGGCAGCGGTTCCGTTACGAAACGCTGCGCTTCCGGACAAAGGGATCGGGGGCTCTTTTGGGTTACGGAAACGGCAGCGCTGCCAGATGGCTCCCTGCCAGCGCCAAAGCAATGTAAACAGAGCTGGTGAGAGGAAAGCGGGATCAGGTCTCTGAACACGTCTGGTGGATCTGTAAACAATTCATTTCAATCCCCTTCCGCCATAAAAGGATCGGGAGGGTCGCATATATATATATGTGTGTGTGTGTGTGTATCTTATAACTTAGACATTTAAAAAAAGGTAAAACGCACCAGATTTGTTCGGCTCGTAAATATTTGCCCTCAGATTGTGCTGAAGAGGAGGCCCGGTGGCGCTCCGGTTTCCCTGAAGGCGCGGATACGGATCTCTCGAAAGCTTTACACGGTTCTATTTTTGTAACAAAATAGCAATTAAGATTTCTTCCTTTTTAGAAAAAAATATATATCACCTTCAACATGGAAGATCGTATTGTTTAAATTATCCATGTACGAGAGAGTTGCATATACAGCTACGTTTCTGGTGAGCTATATCTAGTATCTATATCCGAAGTTGCACGTACCGCGAAAGAAAAAGAATTGGGAGCATTTCAAAGGGAGGATACAAATTCCTATGTACAGAAGAGCGGCGTCGAACGTTCCGCATTGACGCGAACTGTCGCGCATGAAAAGTGAAGAGATCCTTCCGACAAAATCTGGATTTTTTCCCCCAATGGCTTCGTCTCGCTGCAAAAACGAGGCAGCAAAAAGCACTAAGACGAAAAGAGATTTGGCTGCTGTGTTATATATATTACAAAGAGCGCTTTCGTTAGTATTAAACACACGTGGACAACGCTTTGCACAACATTAACGGAACTAGCCCTGGGAGTCAATATTTACAACGTAATTTGCCTGTCAAGACAGGCGAGAGGTTTGCAAAACGACAACCAAAGATCGGTAATCCTCAGAGATGCCGTTCCCGTCATTTCCTAGAAGTTGTGCGCTCAATCCCGCACAAAGAACGGCAACCCTTGGCCAGGAACACGGCCGCCTTTAGATATTTCGCCTTTTGCAATCGCAGGAGGAGCCCTTGCGTACAGTGCAACCCTGGTGAAGAAAAATGGCCGCTTTGGCTAAAATATTCCAGTACGATTTCCAGAGTAAACAACTTCACAGAAGTTAATCAACAAACATTACAAAATGAAATAAAAGCGGAGAGAGAAACATAAATAAGGGGGAAAAAGGAAACCCCAAAATCAAATGCTGGAGAGAACAAAAGCGGATCAAATAACCGGGACAGAAAATAGAAAAATTCTTCTTACTCTTCTACTTTCAAGATTCACATAAAGGACACATAGGCCAGGTGTTCTGGACTCCAACTCCCACAACATAGGTATGCAGATGATCCCTTGATTGGCTTTAGTGCCCGGTCCCAAGAGGACAGAGGCATGGGCCAACTTGAGCCCTTCCTCCAGGTGTTTTGGACCTCGACTCTCACAACTTGGGTATGCAGATGGACTCTTGATTGACTGAAGTATCCAATTCCAAGAGGACAAAGGCATGGGTCAACTTCGGCCTTCCCTCTGGCCCTTTTTGGACTCCAACTCCCACAACGTGGGTATGCAGATGATCCCTTGCTTGACTGAAATGTCCAGATCCAAGAGGACAAAGGCATGGGCCAACTTGGGCCCTCCCTCCAGGTGTTTTGGACTCCAACTCCCACAACATGGGTATGCAGATGATCCCTTGATTGACTGAAATGTCCAATTCCAAGAGGACAAAACCTCAGGCCCTTTCCTTTTCCCTCTCAGACACTTAAGCTGCTTGGAACTGGACACTTCAGTTATTCAAGGGATCATCTGCATACCCACGTTGTGGGAGTTGGAGTCCAAAACCCCTGGAGGGAGGGCCCGTTGGCCCATGCCTTTGTTCTCTTGGGAATGGACACTCCTGTCAGTCAAGGGATCATCTGCATACCCACGTTGCGGGAGCTGGAGTCCAAAACACATGGAGGAAGGGTTGAAGTTGGCCCATGCCTTTGTTCTCTTGGAACTGGACACTTCAGTCAATCAAGGAATCATCTGCATACTCACATTACAGGAATTGGAGTCCAAAATGGCCAGAGGGAAGGCCGGAGTTGGCCCATGCCTTTCTCCTCTTGGAACTGGACACTCCAGTCAATCAAGGGATCATCTGCATACCCACGTTGTGGGAGTTGGAGTCCAAAACACCTGGAAGGAGGGCCAAAGCTGGCCCATGCCTTGGTCTTCTTGGAACTGGACACTTCAGTCAGTCAAGGGATCATCTGCATGCTCACATTGTAGGAGTTGGAGTCCAAAACACGCGAAGGGCCAAAGTTTGCCCATGCCTGGCCTAAAGGGAAAGGGAGCAGAAAGTATGGCTGCGGTAATAGCTTACCGGGAAAGATGTTCCTATTTTCGCTGATGATTCTCTATTGTGTGGCAAGTGTTTCGCAATGTGTCATCAAGAGGACCTATTGATCCTTTGTTCTAAAGCTACGGCTGTATTGTTAGTAAGCAATCAAAGCCTTCACAGAATGAATTAGTAACAAAACCTAAAACGCTACAAAGAGCCTGGTAATGCTATCACCAACACTACGCCATGACGAGTGTCTAACCTAGAATTATTATTATTATTATTATTTGAAAAAGTACAGCAACAGCAATACTGTGTTGTTTTCATCAGTGTAAACACGAAAGAAAATTTTGCAAGGTGGGGGCGGGGGGAACGTGAGCGGAACGAGGGAGTCCTATCAGTCCATCGCCGGAATGAATGAAACGTAGTGCTTTTCAAAGAGCAAAGGACCGTCTTACATTGGGATACACTCCGTCCCTGACACTCTTCGAACGCGATTCCAAACGCGTCCCTATCACATGACGTTTACCCCTTTCGTCAGTCATCCATTGCAGAAACGTCGGAGTAACTGCACATGAGATTCTAATTGTGTTTTCTTGATTTAATGCGGTTCTGAAGTGTTGTTTTTACACATGATCTTGAAACCAGTATACATCCTGGCAGCTAAAACCTTGCAAGAATGGTGGGCCAGGCTAGGATCTATAGAAGATCCTGCCGACCGGAAGGCTGGCAGTTCAAGCCCAGGTCGGGGTGAGCCCCCGCCGTCAGCCCAGCTCCTGCTCACCTAGCAGTTAGAAAACAACAATGTAAGTAGATAAATAGGTACCGCTTTAGCGGGGAGGTAAAAGGCGCCCTAAAAAAACATGCCGGCAAAAATCTGACCAGGAAAAGAGTCCATGAATGACATGCTGCTTGGCGTGGAAAATGAAACAACAACACCTCTCCATGGTCGAGTTGAGCACAGCCAGAGGCTGGAGAGGGAAAGAGGGACACCTTGCCTTTGTTTATGTACGGTCTGTCTATGTCGATTGTGTAACAGCATTAAAAGTTTACCATATATCAGTGATGGGCAACCTTTTGAGCTTGGTGTGTCAAAATTTGCCAAAAACCTGAGCATAACTTGGGTGGGGTGTCAACTTAGAGAAAAAAAACAAACATAATTTTGTAATATTTATAGTTTAAATAAGAAAAATGTATATTCCATGCTGAGTTATGAACAATGCTCAAACGTGCAGATGTTAAATCTGTAGAGCCTTTTACAAATTTAAGGATGGAATTAGATTGGCTCTAATTCCCCTGTTTGGGTATCAGCCAGCACGTCAACGACTTAAATCTAGAAATAGTTTTCTAAGATCTACAGAGACACTCACCTCAGCAAGCGAGAGTCCAAAAGTGGCAGGCTCAAACCCAGAACCTCAATCCATGGGTGATACCAGATGAGAGACTCCCTCCTGGGCACACAGAAGACTGGGCGACTTGGAAGGCTCTGAACAGACTGCGCTCTGGCACCACGAGATGTAGAGCCAACCTCAGGAAATGGGGCCACAAAGTGGAATCCACGACATGCGAGTGCGGAGAAGAGCAAACCACTGACCATGTATCCCAATGCACCCTGAGCCCTGCCACATGCACCATGGAGGACCTTCTTGCAGCAACACCAGAAGCACTCCAAGTGGCCAGATACTGGTCAAAGGACATTTAGTCAACTACCAAACTCACAAATTTTGGATTTTGTCTGTTTGTTTGCTTTGTTCTGTTAGAAATGTAATATAAATGGCTGGTTGTCCTGACACGACAAATAAGATTGGCTCTTATAAGGTGTACTTATAAGGTGGGGACGAGGGACAGGGCCTTCTCGGTGGTGGCCCCGCGACTCTGGAACTCTCTCCCAACGGAGGTCAGAACCGCCCCCTCTATCCTGACATTTAGGAAATGGGTGAAGACGTGGTTGTGGAGACAGGCTTTTGATGAATGAGACAACACCCTAGGATTTTGGATGGAAGATGATGTATATTTGATTTTAATATGACGTCTGACCACCGTAGTTTTAAATATATTGTTATTTTAAATGTGTTACTGTAATTGTGAACTATGATATTTTACTGATTGTATGTATTTTTATGGTTGGAAACCGGGCTGAGTCCCTAAATGAGGTGAGAAGGTCGGTATAGAAAACGTTGAAATAAATAAATACTTCTCTGTATGTGGTCGTGTGTCATCAAAAATAACCATGCGTGTCAGTGCTGACATGCATGTCATAGGTTCACCATCACGGCCATATGTGCACTCTGTAATGTGTTCTGAGTCCCCTCGGGAAGATAGAGATGAATATAAATAAAGATTATTATTATTATTATTATTATTATTATTATTATTATTAGTTAAGAGACTTCCAGGCTGTGTTACCGCACAGTATTAGAAAATTAAAAATAATTTAAGAAGTGACGAAGGGAAGCATTTGAATGGATTGAGAGGAGCCAGCTGTCCGTGGCGTGATGAGTCAAAGCTCAGTCTTTCCTAAATGTAAGAACCGAGTGAGATGGGGTCAATATGTATCCTGTCTGAATACAGATGGGGTTAGTATGCATCCAGTCCTAAAAAAAATACGGATGCAGACTGATGTAAACAGAGTATATCCCAATGTGAGAAGGTCCAAAGACCGAGTAAGCAGAAGAATGCAGGCACTTGGATTTGCGATCTGTCATTCATACGTAGGCAAACCACTCGATCTACGGAAATATCAAAGGGGGGAAACTGAGGTGGGGGGGGGGAGGGAGGCGCAGAGTGGCACGCCGCTGCGTATAATGCAACGGGGTGAAGCAGAAAGAAAGAAAGTGTTATCAACCCTGAATTCGGCGCCTTCATGCCAAGAAGATCCCCAACCTCTCTCTCTCTCTCTCGCTAACTCAGACGCGCCATTTCATGCAAAGTCCCACCGCGGGGAAAAAGCACGCAACCGCAACCCTCTCTCATCAAACCAAAAGAAACCAGGCCCAACGTGTTCCTTTTGCGCCCCATCAGTCACATCACAACATCTGCCTGAGGATCTGCTGAAGTCACAACGAGTCGCTTGCACATTTTCTGAGAGGTGCCAAGCGTGGCTCAAGACGGATCCCCAGAACAACCGGGCACTGGTTTAACAATGTTCAGGAAAAACCACGTCCAGATTCCCCATCGCTTGTGAAAAGCGAACCCCTGTTACTTTTTCCGAATGCGACAAGGCCCTGATTTGTCATCAAAGAGTTCACAGGAAACAGAACGATCCCAAATGCTATTTTCTTCCAAAAATATACATTATGTAATAGGTATATATCATATATATCTATATCTCAGATATAGATATATACATATATGTGTGTATTTTAAAAAGCAAGTGCAACTGCTTCCTTCCTTCTGGAAGCAGAACACTTCTCAGCTGTTCACCATCTTGCCATTTGCAACTGGCCTTAAAAAGTCTCTGCCCCCTTCTTCCCGGGCGTGGGCCGTCTTGAGAAGCAGCAGGCCCCCCACGCCGGCGTTCGTGCCGCCCACCGAGGAGGACGAAGAGGAGGAAGAGGCCGCGGGATGGACGAAGCAGGACGTCGCTGCCGGCAAGGCTATTGTCCGTTTCTCCCTGGTTTGGGTGGAAAAGAGGAAGCCCAAAGGTCAGGGGGAGTGGGGAGAAATCCCACTCACAGATCAGCTGCAAGATAATGGGATTCCAAATCATTTCACATGCGACTAAACAACACCAGTGTGGGATGACTGAGAGTATGAATGAATCTATAGGATGCATATGAGCCTGGAAGGACTGGAGCTGAAGTCCAAAATGCCGGCAATTCGACCAAGGAGGAAGTTTACGAGTAAAGCTCTTCGGCAGGCAAAGTGGAGCGACAGCATCCGTCGTGGCTGGAACAGAAGACAACCTCTAAGATGCTGGAGATGGGAAAAGCCTAGCTATACCTCTATCTATGTACAGTTGTCTCTCTTGTACGTGTATAACGGCACAGATTGTTTGCCATCTATATGTTCTGTGATCCATCCTGAGTCCGCTTTGGGATGACTGTGGCGCAGCTGGCTGGGAGTCAGCTGCATTAAGATCACTACTGACAGAAAGATCATGAGTTCGAAGCCAGCCTGGATCGGAATGAGGTTCCAACCAATTTGTGTTGGAATGTGCGGAGAAGAACAAACCACTGACCACATGCTGCAATGCAACCTGAGCCCTGCCACATGATGCACAATGGAGGCGCTTCTTGCGGCAACACCAGAGGCACTCCAAGGGGCCAGGGACTGGTCAGAGGACATTTAACCAACTACCAAGTTTGCAAAATCTGTGTGTTTTTTTCCTTTTTCTTTTTAATCTGTGTGTTTGTTTTGTTCTGTTAGAATTGTAACACAATGGTATGGTTGCTGATGACACGATAAATAAATAAATAAATAAATAAATAGCAGATGAATGCTGTGTCAAGTGGAAAGGGATGCCCACACTACCAGGGTATGAGGGGGTCATATAATGCTGGCGGGCTCTTTCAGAAGACTTGCCATGCCCAAGCGGGCCCCGTGTGAGAAGCACCCGGAAGGGAGGGAGGGAGGGAGGGAAGAGTGGGGAGACACAAGCCTCTCAGCCCCAGCTGGGAGTTTCCAAGGAACCCAAGAGGAAAGGGCAGGGCAGGGTCCCTGAGCAAAGGCAAGCAGAACTGTCAAAGGAGGAGCCGAGGCCACCTTTGTGGTCCAACACTCACAGAGCAGCAAGATTTTCACCTAAGCTGGGCTGCGCTGACGGCCGGGCCTCCGTCTGCTCCAGCGCGTGGCCGTTCTCCAGAGCAGAGCCGTTGAACAGAGGGCCTTCTCGGTTGCCGATCCCCAGCTGCAGGCCGAGAATCTCCTGAAAGAGGACGGGCAGAAGTCAGAGTCCCGCTGGCTGCAGCTCAGGATCAGCTGCCGGGGAACCAAAGGCTGGGTGTGCAGTTTGGACTCCTATCCTGCCCGGTCGGCTTCCCCGGCTGGTACACACAAACCCTCCCTCTTGCCCACAAGACAAACCAAAGTGCAGTTGTGCGTTCCTACTTCAATCTGCTCTCCCTGGCCGTCGGGTTCATCGGCGTCCAGGGCTGAAAGTTCCAGTTCGATGTCTCGGTCTGGCTTTGCGTCCGCACCATCCTCGGGGTAATCCACCTGCAAGGCAGGAAAGGAGAAAAACCATATAGTCATGTCTTAAGCGCAGAGGTGTGCATGTTTGATTGCTTGTTCCGCAAAGGCTCCTCCATGGCTTGATGGAGCACACAATGTGGCACACAAGCTCTTCATGACCCAATGACTGAATCTAAAGGTTAGTTGTTCCTTGGTGAAATTGTCCCTGGGAAAGAGAGTAAAGCAGTTTGGCTGCTGCTAGGGAAGAAGGAAGGAAGGACAGAGAGAAGGAACAAAAAAAGAAGGGAGAGAAAGGGAGAAGGGAGGATAGTAAAAGTGGGGGAGAAGGGAGGAAGGAGAAGGAAGAAAGAAAAGAAAGAATGCAAAAAAGAGAAGAAAGAGAAAGGGAAGAGAAGGAAGGGGGAGAAAGAAAAAGGGAAGGAAGGAAAGTAGAAAAAGGGGGAAAGGTATGATGGAAAGAAAGGGAAAGAAAGGAAGGGAAGGAAGAAGGGAAGAGACTGAAGGAAAAAATTAAGAGAAAGGAACAAAGAAAGAATGGAAGCGAAAGGAAAGGAAGAAAGAAGAGAAGGAGGGTATGGAAGAAAAAAAATTAAGAAAAGGAAGAGGAAGGAAGGAAGGAAGGAAAGAAAGAAAGAAAAAGAGAGGATAAAGTGCATGAGGGAAACGAAGCAAGGAAATGTGTTCATAAATAATAACATATATCTCTCTAAATCAATACATGACTGGAGGAGCAGAAATGGCACAAGCTTTAGGACCAATAAAAATTGTTTCTCCCCCACCCCCCTTTACCTCTCCATTCCGCAGGTCGATGTCCTTGCTCAGAAGGTTGAGGGTGAGGTGGGTGCCTTCGTTCAAGGAGCTCCACTTCTGCTGCGTGGCCAAGGCGTTGGCTTCTCTCTGAAGCAGCAAAGAGTTGCTTTTGGCCTGCGAGGAAGAGCAGAAAGAGAAGCAAAGTGCCGGGGCAGCGTCAGGAGTCTTTCTTTCTTTACTTCTTCCTTCCTTTCCTTTCTCTTCCCTCCTTTTTTCTTCTCTCTCCTTCCCTTTTTTTTTGCTCTTCCTTCCTTTCCCTTCTCTTTCTCTTCTTCCTTCCCTTCTTTCTCTCTTTCCTTCCCTCCCCACATACTTTCCCCCTTCCTTCCATCCGTTCGTCCTTCTTTCCTTCCTTCCCTTTCCCTCCCTTCTTCCCTCTCTCTCATATATGTGTGTGTGTTTGTGTGTGTGTATATAATTGAGCAGCAGCCATACTGCTTCACTCCCTTTCTTTCTTAGTGACATCACAGAGGGCCACTCTACCTAGTGACAGCCAATCTTTTACCTGGCCACAGCCAATCAGCATCAATTTTTTTCTTTCCCTCTGTTCTGTCCTGAAAAGGTTGTTTTTAGTTCAAATCACCCAATTCTTTCAAGTTGGAGGATGAACAGTACATGGGACTAATTTGGTCCAGATCCATCAAGCCATGGCAAAACAGACAGTCAAACCCACCAACCAATAAATATACATACATATACCTTGACTTATATAGAGAGATAAGGTTTCTTCCCCCTTCTCAAACTCACAAACCTACCATAAAAACACAGAGCTCTGGGCCCCATTACCCCCAAACTCCCCCCTAAATCCCTAATCCCTTTTGCTGAAATAAGCCACCACACAGGATGTTTTGACACATACAACTTGTGCTGGGAGCAACCCCACATCCCCGCAATGCAGTTGCCAAGCCACGCAGGACCAAGATGGAGTGAAGCTCCTCCGTGCCGCAAAGTCCTACCTGCTGCAGCTCGAGGCTGAGCTCTCCCGCATTCGAAGGCTTCCTTGGGGCAGAGACGTCCGTAACAATGAACCGGTCCCTGGAAAGGGAGGAAGGATTGAAAGAGTCACTCCTTGCGCGAGGGAGAGAACCCCAAATCCTACAAGATTTATTGTAGTGTGACCCTATATCCATGGGCAGAATTGTCAGGTTCTTATATTCTGAACAAAATTTATTTATTTACTATATTTATATACCGCCAGACCTCACTACCTCTGAGGATGCTTGCCATAGATGCAGAAGAAACGTCAGGAGAGAATGCCTCTAGAACATGGCCATATAGCCCGGAAAAACCTACAACAACCCAGTGATTCCGCCCATGAAAGCCTTCGACAATATAAGTGTATTATTGTTGTTGTTATTATTATGAGACTGAAGGAGTGAGAGAGGGGGAGGAGGAATGAAATGAGGAAGGAAGGAAAGAAAGAAGAAAGGAGCAAAGAAGGAAGGAGGGAAGCAAGGAAGGAAGGAAGAGAAAGGGATGGTCCCAAGGGATGGAAGGAGGGAGAGAGAGGAGGAGAGAAGGAGGAAGGAAAGAAGGAAAATAGCAAGGAAGGAAGAAAAGAAGGAGGGAAGAAAGAAGGGAGAGAGGGAGGGAGGGAGGGAAGAAAGGAAGGAGGGGAGGGTGGGAAGAAAAGAAGGAAGGAGGATAGGAAGGAATGGAAGTAAGGAGGAGGAACAGAGGATATGCAGGCAGGAAGAAGTAGGCTCCGCGCAAAAGGCTCCTCCTCCTCCTTTTCTGCTCTTCTCCTTTCTTCTCATTATTATTATTATTATTATTATTATTTACAGCTTTTCTATTCCGCCCTTCTCCTCACCCCGCAGGGGACTCAGGGCGGATTACAGTGTACACATCTATGGCAAACATTCAATGCCAATTTTGACATACAACATATACAGACATACACAGAGGCTATTTATCTTTTCTGGCCGCCAGGGGAGCTGTCACTTTCATCGTCCATCTGCGACGCTGATGAAGTACTTCCGCATTCCCCGCATGCTGGAGTCTTTTTATGGCCTCATAAATCAGTTAATTTAGCCTCCCCACACTTTAAGGTGGTACCTTATTTTCCTACTTAACAGATGCAACTGTCTTTCGGGTTGCAAAGGTTGACAACAGGCTACACAATTAGTGGGAAACCCACTCCAACCCGGGCTGGCTTCAAACTCATGACCTTTTGGTCAGAGTGATCTTAATGCAGCTGGCACTCAGCCAGCTGCGCCACAATCCCGGTGCGCAATCTTTCCCCTTCCTGCCTTTCCTGTTGTGGAGCTGCTGTTGGCTTCGCTCTAATAGTCAGCCATGGCAAGCCAAGATACCTTTTGGCTTCGAAAACACAGGTTGCATGGACACTATGAGACTGAACTGCCCTGGTTCAGTGCAATGGCTTCCAGGGAGTTGTATTACCACTAGTTTAGTTCTCGTGGACCACGGGTGGTCCATGGAGCACAGGTTGGGAACCACTGCTTGAGGGAATAGTGAAACGAATGAGAAGGTTCTCTCCTTCCACCCTTGCTTCCAACCCTCCTCCCCTCCAGAGGCTCATTGAAGAGCTCTATCAGCCAGGATGCTGCTTGCCTACCTACCGTTCTAGGAAAGATGCCGACGGAGAGGAATCCGACGTGTAGGAACTCCACCTCGAATCGACGGTGCTGACGTAAGGGATATAATCTGGGATGGGACAAAAGGAGAAGTTCAGATGGGCACCTCCCTTGCCTTTCGTGCCTCTTCTCATCCCAATTCAAGGCCCAAAGCCCAGAGGCTGGAAATACTCTACGGACTACAACTCCCCAAATCCTCCAGACTCTGAATTTATGTAAATAAATACAGAAATAAATAAAATAATACTAATAATAATAATAATGAGGAGCCCCCAGTGGTGCAATGGGTTAAACTCTTGTATTGGCAGGACTGAAGACCGACAGGCCAGAGGTTCAAATCTGGGGAGAGCAGGTTGAGCTCCCTCTGTCAGCTCCAGCTCCCCATTGCGGGGGCATGAGAGAAGCCTTCCAGAAGGATGGGAAAATATCAAAACATCCAGGCAACGTCCCCTGGGCAACGTCCTTGCAGATGGCCAATTCTCTCACACCAGAAGCGACTTGCAGTTTCTCAAGTTGCTCCTGACATGAAAAAAGGTATTTATTTATTTGTTTACGACATTTCTATGCCGCCCTTCTCACCCCGAAAGGGACTCAGAGCAGCTTACAAGATATATATATATATATATATATATATATATATATACATACATACATATATACACACACATCAATATATTATATTATTAGCATAGCACAATATCAGTATTATATATTATTGGTAAGATTGATGCAATATAAATATATAATATATTATTATTGTTAGTATTATATTGCATTACATTATAATATTACGTCATTAGTATTATATTGCATTACATTATTTATTTATTTGTTTATTTACGGTATGTATATGCCGCCCTTCTCAACCTGAAGGGGACTCAGAGCGGCTTAGAAGATATATATTCCTCCAATATATTATATTATTAGCATAGCACAATATCAGTATTATATATTATTAGTAAGATTCATGTAATATAAATATGTAATCATAATATATTATTATTGTTAGTATTACATTGCATCACATTATAATATTATAATATTACATTCTTAGTATTAGTATTATATTGCATTGCATCATTTATTTATTTGTTTATTTACGGTATGTATATGCCGCCCTTCTCACCCCGAAGGGGACTCAGAGCAGCTTATATCAATGTATTATATTATTAGCATAGCACAATATCAGTATTACATATTATTAGTAAGATTCATGCAATATAAATATGTAATTATAATATATTATTATTGTTAGCATTATATTGCATTACCTTATAATAATAATATTACATTCTTAGTATTAGTATTATATTGCATTACATCATTTATTTGTTTATTTACGGTATGTATATGCCGCCCTTCTCACCCCGAAGGGGACTCAGAGCGGCTTACAAGATATATATTCCTGCAATATATTATATTATTAGCATAGCACAATATCAGTATTATATATTATTATATTGTACTATACCGCTATATTGTAATATAATAATAATAATAATAATAATACAATGATAACCCCTGCCCCTATTACAGGGAAAACCAACTGATCCCTAATCCATCTAAAACACAGACATGCGCCTTTCATCTCAAGAACAGACAAGCATCCCGAGCTCTGAGGATGACCTGGGAAGGAATCCCACGGGAGCATTGCAGCGCACCCAAATCCCTGGGAGTCACTCTGGACCATGCTCTGACCTACAAGAAGCACTGCCTGAACATCAAGCAAAAAGTGGGCGCTAGAAACAACATCATACGAAAGCTGACTGGCACAACCTGGGGATCACAACCAGACACAGTGAAGACATCTGCCCTTGCGCTGTGCTACTCTGCTGCTGAGTACGCATGTCCGGTGTGGAACACATCTCACCACGCTAAAACAGTGGATGTGGCTCTTCAAGAGACATGCCGCATTATCGTAGGGTGTCTGCGCCCCACACCACTGGAGAAATAACACTGCTTAGCCGGTATTGCACCACCTGACATCCGCCGGGAAGTAGCAGCCAATAGTGAAAGGACCAAGGCAGAGACATCTCCAGCTCATCCCTTGTTTAGGTATCAGCCAGCACGTCAACGACTTAAATCAAGACATAGTTTTCTTAGATCTACAGAGACACTCACTGGAACACCTCAGCAAGTGAGAGTCCAAAAGTGGCAGGCTCAAACCCAGCACCTCAATCCGTGGGTGATACCAGATGAGAGACTCCCCCCTGGGCACACAGAAGACTGGGCGACTTGGAAGGCACTGAACAGACTGCGCTCTGGCCCCACGAGGTGCAGAGCCTATCTTAAGAAATGGGGCTACAGGGTGGAATCCACGGCATGCGAGTGCGGAGAAAAGCAAGCCACTGACCACCTGCTGCAATGCAACCTGAGCCCTGCCACATGCACCATGGAGGACCTTTTTGCGGCAACCCCAGAGGAACTCCAAGTGGCCAGATACTGGTCAAAGGACATTTAATCAACTACCAAGCTTGCAAAATCTATGCTTTTTTTTAAATCTGTGTGTTTGTTTTGTTCTGTTAGAAATGTAATACAATGGTATGGTTGCTGATGACACGATAAATAAATAGGCCAGACCTGACATGCTGATGGGCTTGGTGGCACTTCCTTGGGAAGCAGTGGCTTGGACGGGGTCGGTGGTGTGGAACCCCGTGCGCGAGGAGCGGGAGATGGCCCCCCACTTGGAGATGATGGGCCCGTCGCCAAAAGGGATGATGGGGTCCTCCTCCTTCGCCCGCCTCTGAGCCTCAAAGAGGTGCACCCGACGCTTCATGTCGCCGCTGTCAAGGTCCTGCGGGGGAGAGAAAGGGGAGCGACTGGGACCAGTTTGGGAGGAGGAGGATCTCAGGAAAGTGATTGACTTTGCGATGGTTTTATATTATTTTAATGTTTTTAATTGGATTTTATGGTCTTGGTACCGACTGTGAACCGCCCCGAGTTGCCTGTGAGCTGAGAGGGATGCTATATAAATATAGTAAATAAATAAATAAATAAAGTCCCACCATATTGGAATGTTTTGGACCTTCAGGAGAAGCAAATTCCTATTTCTATGAGACTTACCAAGAGCACTGTGCCCGAGTTGGCGATGACGTCCTTGGGCTCCGATTCGATGGCGTTGATGCAGGAGCTGATGGTGCCGCAGGACCAGGGCGAGTAGTGGGAGAGCCGCTCCTCCTCGTACTTGGCGCTACTCGCATCCCCAGAGCCCTCGCAGAACTGCAGGGAGCAGAAAGCCCAGCAAGGTCCCAACCTACTCCTCACAGTTCCCAACCCATCCCCATGGGACAGTGCATTGCTGGGAGTTTTCCGGGCTGTATGGCCATGTTCCAAAAGTATTCTCTCCAGACATTTCACCCACATCTATGGCAGGTGTTGTCAGAGGTTGTGAGGTCTGTTGGAAACTAGGCAAGTGGGGGTTTTATTTATATGTGTGTGTATATATATGTATGCACTAGTTGTGTCCGCCATGTGTTGCTGTGGCCAACCTTCCTCCCTCTTTCTCTCCTTCTTTCTTTCTCTCCTTCTTTCTTTCTTTCTTTCTCTCTCTCCTTCCTTCCCTCCCTCTTTCCCTCCCTCCCTCTTTTTCTTTCCCTTCTTCTTTCTTCCTTCTCTACCTCTTTCTTTTCTCACTTCTTTTGCTCTTTGGTTCCATCCTTCCTTCCCTCCCTCTTTCTCTCTTCCCTTCTCTCTTCTCCTTCCTTCCTTCCTTCCCTCTCTCTTTCCTTCCTTCTTTCACTTTGTTATTTCCTTCTCTCCTTCCTTCCTTCCTTCCTTCTCTACCTTTCTTTCTTTCCTTGTCGCCTTCCCTCCTTCTTTCCCTCTTTTTTCCTTCCTTCCTTCTTTTTCTTTCCCTTCTTCTTTCTTCCTTCTCTACCTGTTTCTTTTCTCACTTCCTTTGCTCTTTGATTCCATCCTTCCTTCCCCCTCTTTCTCTCTTCCCTTCTCTTCTCCTTCCTTCCCCCCTCTTTCCTTCCTTCTTTCACTTTGTTATTTCCTTCTCTCCTTCCTTCCTTCCTTCTCTTTCTTTCTTTCCTTGTCGCCTTCCCTCCTTCTTTCCCTTTTTTTTCCTTCCTACCTTCCCTCTTTTTCTTTCCCTTCTTCTTTCTTCCTTCTCTACCTGTTTCTTTTCTCACTTCCTTTGCTCTTTGGTTCCATCCTTCCTTGTCTCTTTCCTTCCTTCCCTCCCTCTTTCTCTCTTTCGTTCCTTCTCTCCTTCCTTCCCTCTTTCACTTATTTATTTCTTTCTCTCCTTCCTTCATTCTCTAGCTTTCTTTCCTTATCTCCTTCCTTTGGTACCCTTCTTTCTTTCCTTCCTTCTCTTCTTCCCTCCCTCTTTCCCTCTTTTTCTTTCCCTTCTTCTTTCTTCCTTCTCTACCTGTTTCTTTTCTCACTTCTTTTGCTCTTTGGTTCCAACCTTCCTTTCTTCCCTCTTTCTCTCTTCACTTCTCTCTTCTCCTTCCCTCTCTCTTTCCTTCCTTCTTTCACTTTGTTATTTCCTTCTCTCCTTCCTTCCTTCTCTTTCTTTCTTTCTTTCTTTCTTTCTTTCTTTCTTTCCTTGTCGCCTTCCCTCCTTCTTTCCCTCTTTCTGTCCTCCCTCCCTCCCCTCTTTCTGTGTATGTATGCTTTGTGTGTGTGCATACACATATATATTTATGTTTATATATATGTGTGTGTTTGGGTATATATGTGGTTTTGAGCAGGTGTTGTAATGTATTTTTTTTTGCTTTTAAAGTCCCTTCCACAGTGTTTTTTTCAGTGTTTTTATGAGTGATGGTCACTTGTTGGCTTGAGAGGTGTTTTGTGTCCAAATTTGGTGTCAATTCATCCAGTGGTTTTTGAATTATGTTAATCCCACATTGAAAATCCTTAATTGAAAGCACACCGGAACATCCATGTTTTTAGTTGACTCTGGAAAGAGGTCAAAGGAGGAGCCTGT
This sequence comes from Anolis sagrei, assembly GCF_037176765.1. Lineage (NCBI taxonomy): Eukaryota > Metazoa > Chordata > Lepidosauria > Squamata > Anolidae > Anolis > Anolis sagrei. Next base: position 1,650,156 of record NC_090031.1, on the reverse strand, counting down.
CTGATCTCCCGCTATCCAGGTCTCTGGAGCCTTACCTCCGAGCCGAAGTCCACACCGAAAAGAGGGGAAGGTGGAGGCGGCGGGGACTGCGTAGCTGTGGGTAGGGTGGAGGGCGTCGGCGCGAGAGGCGTTTTCTGCGCGTGGCACGGGGCCCACTGCTCCGGCTTCCTCTTGAGCGGGTCATCGTACGCCGGCTTCAAGTGGCCACAAGGCTCCTAAAGGGAAGCAACAAATGCAAGGGGGTGTTTGTGGAATGCTCCCGGACAGTGGAGACTAGACCGCCTGCCCACAAAGGCCCCCCGTGGCACCCACCCGTGACGAAGGCACCGTCCTCTGCTCCGCCGGGAGCGGGCAAGCCACGGAGTAGTAGCCGTCCAGCGAGTTGCATCTCTCCCGCAGGAAGGTCTGGTAGACGGAAGGGTGGACGACGTCCACGGGAGGTAAGGCGCTGCTCCGGAGGAGGTCGTCCCGGGGGTAGACCTGCGGCCGCCAGATGCGCCGGCTGTCGTAGACCGGGGCGTACATCCCGGAAGGGACGGGGGGCACGGCTCCGTACGGCTGCGGCGGGGGCTGCTGGTAAGGCGCGCTCAGCCTGTCCCGAGGGGGGAACGCGCCGTAATGGTCGCCGTAGGGCACGGAGGCGGGCGGGAGGGGCGGCTCCGGGATGTTGCCGGACCTCACGAACCGAGGGAGGCAAGCCGGGACCGTCGGCAGAGGCGGGTAGTACCCTACAGCAGGGAGAACATCAACAACACTCAGCCAGGGGCCTATGGCAGAGCTTTGCCTATTGGAATAGTATTTAATGACTGTGTTTATATTTTTTTTATTTTTTTCTTGATGTAATTTGATGATGTTGTTTATTGTTTATGCTCTGGTTTTATTTTGTTGTAATATGTTATCCGGGATTGGCCCCATGTAAGCCGCTCCGAGTCCCCATTGGGGAGGTGGTGGCGGGGTATAAATAAAGATTATTATTATTATTATTAATTAGAGGGGGAATTAAAATCAGAGGATGAGGTCGTGCAAGTGCCCACATTTCTGGAAAGGTGAAAGGAAACAGAGCAGAGATGGCGTTCAGCTAGATTAGCTGCTAGAAACGCCGAGATAATTGGGAGTCTCCCTGGCACATCCTGCATGAGGATTATTATTATTATTATTATTATTATTAATTAGAGGGGGAATTAAAATCAGAGGATGAGGTCGTGCAAGTGCCCACATTTCTGGAAAGGTGAAAGTAAACAGCAGAGATGGCGTTCAGCTAGATTAGCTGCTAGAAACGCCGAGGTAATTGGGAGTCTCCCTGGCACATCCTGTGTGAGGATGATGATGATGATGATGATGATTATTATTATTATTATTAGCCAGCATTTCAGGTTGGTAGCAATGCCCTTTTTTAGGTGAGCACCATTTGGTGACTCAGGACAATGCCACATTAGAGTGTTTTTTATTTATTTGTTTGGTACTGTTCCCGTTATCTGGGTCGACTGCAAAAGGGGGCCAAGACAGAGAAGGATAGTTCATTTGATGGGAGGGGGGGGCTTTGCATAATAGTAGTAACTATATTCTGGATGTAGCACAGTCTGTTAATCACTAGCAGCAATAAATCACTGCCTATCAGAAAGTGGCCAGTTCGAAGCCCGAGTCAGGTTTGAGCTCCCGACTGTTAATAGCCCACCTTACTGTCCACCTAAGCCAGGGATGGGCAACCTTTTGAGCTTGGTGTGTCAAAATTTGCCAAAAACCTGAGCATAACTTGGGTGGAGTGTCACTTTGAGAAAAAAAACCATAATTTTGCAATATTTATTGTTTAAATAAGAAAAATGTATATTCCAAGCTGAGTTATGAAGTGAACAATGCTCAAACGTGCAGATGTTAAATTTGTAGAGCCTTTTACAAATGTAAGGATGGAATTAGATTGGCTCTTATAAGGTGTATTTCTTTGTATGTGGCCGCATGTGTCTGCGTGTCATCAAAAATAGCAATGCGTGTCAGTGCTGACACACGTGTCATAGGTTCACCATCATGGACCTAAGCAGTTCGAAAACAGTTAAGCTGTGAGTAGAGAAATTAGGGACCACTTAAAGCGGGGAGATTAATGTATGACACCATAAAAAATGTCGGAAATCAAAGAGCAAGGAGGAAATACTACGATTGGAGTGGATGAAGTGACAGCTCCCCCTTGTGGCCAGAATCGAGCAACCTCCAGGAACCAAAGTTGGAAACAATGCTGAATTACATCTATCTGTCTGTATGTCTTGTACGTCTCAAAACACAATGAATGTTTGCCGTGTATGTATACATTGTGATCGACCCTGAGCCCCCTGTGGGGGTATTTCCTTTAAAGGGAGTGTGTAAAAAAGGCGGTGACAGTGAGACCGACCCCACCTAAAGAACTCGAAGCCAAAGGGAGGGAGGTTCGGCGCTCACCTGCCTGCGGGAACTGCGAGGCCTCATAGGGGAGGTGGGGGCGGGGGTCTTGGAAGTAGGGCAGGCCATCCGAATGGGGCGGGTAGAGGGGCACCCGGGCGGCAAAGAGGCCGGGCTTGGGGACGACGGGGCTCATCTCTGTCCCAAGAGGAGGAAGCGGAGGAGGCGGAGGAGGAGGCCCTCCTGAGGTAGCTGCTGCTTGGCTGACGGGCGTCTTGGGCGGAGAACCGATTTTACTGGGGGAGAAAAAAAAAGAAGAGGGACATGCATTCAATTGAGGTTATTTTTATTTATTTATCGTGTCATCCGCAACCAGAACATTGTATTACATTTCTAACAGAACAAAACAAACAGATTAAAAAAAAACACACAAATTTTGCAAACTTGGTAGTTGGTTAAATGTCTTTTGACCAGTATCTGGCCCCTTGGAGTGCCTCTGGAGTTGCCGCAAGGAGGTCCTCCCTTGTGCATCATGTGGCAGGGCTCAGGGTGCATTGCAGCAGGTGGTCAGTGGTTTGCTCTTCTCCACACTCGCATGTCGTGGACTCCACTTGGTGGCCCCATTTCTTGAGGTTGGCTCTGCATCTCGTGGTGCCAGAGCGCAGTCTGTTCAGCGCCTTCCAAGTCGCCCCGTCTTCTGTGTGCCCAGGGGGGGAGTCTCTCCTTTGGTATCACCCACAGATTGAGGTGCTGGGTTTGGGCCTGCCACTTTTGGACTCTCGCTTGCTGAGGTGTTCCAGCGAGTGTCTCTGTAGATCTAAGAAAACTGTTTCTTGATTTAAGTCGTTGACGTGCTGGCTGATACCCAAACAAAGGATGAGCTGGAGATGTCTCTGCCTTGGTCCTTTCACTATTGGCTGCTCCTTCCCGGCGGATGTCAGGTGGTGCAATACCGGCTAAGCAGTGTAATTTCTCCAGTGGTGTAGGGCGCAGACAGCCCGTGATAATGCGGCATGTCTCATTAAGAGCCACATCCACTGTTTTAGTGTGGTGAGATGTGTTCCACACTGGGCATGCGTACTCAGCAGCGGAGTAGCACAGCGCAAGGGCAGATGTCTTCATTGTATCTGGTTGTGATCCCCAGGTTGTGCCAGTCAGCTTTCGTATGATATTGTTTCTAGCACCCACTTTTTGTTTGATGTTCAGGCTGTGCTTCTTGTAGGTCAGAGCACGGTCCAGAGTGACTCCTCCCAGGGATTTGGGTGCGCTGCAATGCTCCAGTGGGATTCCTTCCCAGGTGATCTTCAGAGTTCAGGATGCATGTCTGTTCTTTAAGGTGAAAAGCACATGTCTGTGTTTTAGATGGGTTAGGGATCAGTTGGTTTTCCCTGTAATAGGCAGTTAGAGCACCTAGAGCTTCGGAGAGCTTCTGTTCTACCATCCCAAAGCTCCCTGCTTGAGCGGTAATGGCATGATCATCAGCATAGATGAAACTCTCTGTCCCTTCTGGCAGTGGCTGGTCATTTGTGTAGATGTTGAACATGGATGGAGCAAGCACGCTCCCCTGAGGCAGGCCGTTCTTCTGTTTCCGCCATCTGCTTCTCTGGCCCTGGAACTCAACAAAAAAGCTCCTGTTTTGTAGCAGGTTTCCTAATTGAGGTCACCGCCATAGGGAAGAAATCCTGAGCTTCCAGGCACGGGCCCTGTTCAAGCATTTCATTCTGTGAACTAGCCTTGGGTAAAATCAGTGACAAGGAGCCTACTCTGCAACTTCACAAGATGGCAAACTCCTCAAACCTGGTGCTTTGTCAATTTGCTACTACCTGGAAGACCACCCATTTTGCCAGAAGGCACCTACCTGCAAGTCCTGCTCAAGAGAGAACTAAAACAAATCGATCTCCATACAATAGAAATGCTGAACTTCCCCCTCCTTGGACATTATTCCACAGGGATATATGTAAACTCCACTTGCCTAGTTTCCAACAGACCTCACAACCTCTGCGGATGCCTGCCCTAGATGCAGGAGAAACGTCAGGACAGAATGCTTCTGGAACATGACCAGGCAGCCCAGAAAGCTCACAGCAACCCAGTGATTCTGGCCATGAAAGTCTTCGACAACACAATCAAAGGATAGTTTATTTATGTATTTATATACCACATTTTCATCCTGCCCTTTTCAGCCCAAAGGCGACTCAGAGTGGCATACAGACTAGCAACAATTAGATGCCGAACATTAGTTAGCATCTTCCAACAAAGGATTCCCCTGGGTAGGAAGCAGCCAGGCATTCAATGCTAATCAAAGTGGCAAATGGCAACATTCACACTTGCCTCCAACAGACAAGAGTTCTTTCTCCGAGACTGTGATATATAAACCCCACTTTCCAAGTTTCCAACAGACCCCACAACCTCTGAGGATGCCTGCCATAGATGCGGGCGAAACCTCAGGAGAGAATGCTTCTGGAACATGGCCGACAGCCCAGAAAACTCACAACCACCCGGTTTTATTTAATTAGTAATAGGAGGAAGGAAGAGGGCAGGATGCAAATCACATTGATAACATTATTAATTATAATATTATAATACTCCAAAAGACAAGAGTTCTTTCTCCCACCCTATACTCTATTCCACAGATATATAAACCCCACTTTCCAAGTTTCCCCACTTTCCAATCTCACAACCTCTGAGAATGCGTGCTATAGATGCGGGCGAAACGTCAGGAGAGAATTATTTTTTTATTATTTATTAACTACATTTCTGTACTGCTTTTCTCACCCCTGGGGGGACTTCAAAGCGGTTTACAACATAATAAATGGCAAATTCAATGCCTCACACACATATATAAATATCACATATCTAAATCAATAACAAATAACTGCAGATAAAAACCGTTAAAGCTATAAAAACATCAAACACAGACATAAGCATGAAATATATTATTAATTATAATATTATAATACTCCAACAGACAAGAGTTATTTCTCCCAATCTGAACACTATTCCACAGATATATAAACCCCACGTTCCTAGTTTCCAACAGACCACAACCTCTGAGGATGCCTGCCATAGATGCAGGCGAAACGTCAGGAGAGAATGCTTATGGAGGATGGCCATACACCCCGGAAAACTCACAACAACCCAGTTATTCTGTCCGTGAAAGCCTTACAATGCTGAATTTTGAGAGCCACCAAGCAAGGGTCACACTGTACGTTTCTTTTCGGATCGTATACCCTCACCAGAACTTGCAGCACAAGGTATTTTCCCAAGCACGAAGTAAACAACTCCTGTTGGGAAGGTATGGGTCTGAGGGCAAATGGTCCCAGAGTGGTCTCCCCAGACCCCAAACAAAGAGAAGGGCCCAGCAGGAGAAGTGCCACCTGCACTCAAGACACCTACCTTTCCGGCAGGGGGTCCGAAGGGGAAATGGAGGTGTTCTGCCCGTTGGTGCCGGCCTTTCCAGCCTTCTTGGCGCTCTCCAGAGTCCTCAAGGCAGAGGCGGCCTCGGCACACCGGGGCACCAGCTGGGGCAGGCCGCCCCCTTCCAGGCCCCCGATGCCGTTGGTGCTGGGCGCCAGCTTCCCAGCCGCCTCGGGGCTCCCCATAATGGAAAGGACGTTCCCCGCCGCCGTGGAGATGGGGCTGGTGACGGTCGCTTTGCCCAGCAGAGGGAAGGTCCGGACGGTGGCGGTGATCTTCTTGTTCCGAAGCCGATACCTGTCGGTTGAGAAAGGGAAGAGGTTATCCCCAAACTGTCGCTGGGAGAAAGTGTCCAAAGACAGCTCAGTCCCATTGTCTCCGGGCTTTGAATGAGCTCTTCGAGGGGCGGAACTATTTATTTATTTATTTATTTGTTTATTTACAGCTTTTATATTCTGCCCTTCCCACTCAGGGCGGATTACAGCATACACATCTATGGCAAACATTCAATGCCAATTTTTGACATGCAAACATATACAGACATGCACAGAGACTATTTAACTTGGGAGCGGTCGCTTTCCTTGTCCATCTGCGACGCTGATGAAGCACTTCCGCATTCCCCGCATGCTTCCCCGCTGGAATGCTTTGCTGGAGTCTTCTTTATGGCCTCATAAATCAGTTAATTTAGCCTCCCCACACTTTAAGGTGGTACCTAATTTTCCTACTTGACAGATGCAACTGTCTTTCGGATTGCAAAGGTCGACAACAGGCTACACACAATTGGTTGGAAACCCACTCCAACCCGGGCTGGCTTCGAACTCATGACCTTTTTGGTCAGAGTGATCTTGATGCAGCTGACACTCAACCAGCTGTGCCACAATCCCAGTGCACAATGCCACAATAACTTTTTGTCCATGAGAACTCCAAAAACTTTTCCACACGTACTGCTCTCGAGCCAGGCGTCCTCCCCCATTCTGTCTCTTTGCATTCCATCCAGTCCCAGTTTCCCCACTTTTCTGACCCCACACTTACTTCTCCAGCTCCTCCTGCGAGTGAGCAAAAGTGCAGTTGGTCCCCCGCGGGCACCCGCCTTGCTGTCGCAGGTCGCGGCACATGCTTGTTTTGTATTTGCTGTTAGGTTGGGGCTTTGGAGGGAGACACGAAAGGGGAGTCAGTCATATTTTTGCCACAGCTGTCTGCAACAGAGCCTAAAGCAGGACTCTTCAGTCTGCAGCTCTCCAGGTATTTTAATAATAATAATAATAATAATAATAATAATAATAATCTTTATTTATACCCCGCCACCATCTCCCCAAAGGGGACTCAGGGCAGCTTACATGAGGCCAAGCCCAGCAATACAACAATGCAAATCTACAACATAAAAATACAACAATAAAGTATAAGAAAATGAGATATAATAATAATAATAATAATAATAATAATAATAATCTTTATTTGTACCCCACCACCATCTCCCCAAAGGGGACTCAGGGCGGCTTACATGAGGCCAAGCCCAGCAATACAACAATGCAAATCTACAACATAAAATACAACAAAAAATATAAGATAATAAGATGTAATAATAATAATCTTTATTTATACCCCGCCACCATCTTCCCAAAGGGGATTCGGGGCGGATTATATGAGGCCAAGCCCAGCGATACAACAATGTAAATCTACAACATAAAATACAACAATAAAATATAAGAAAATAAGATATAATAATAATAATAATAATATTAATAATAATCTTTATTTATACCCTGCCACCATCTTCCCAAAGGGGACTCGGGGTGGCTTATATGAGGCTGAGCCTCATATAATACAATGCAATACAACAATGCAAATCTACAACATAAAAATACAACAATAAAATTTATTTATTTATTTACTTCACTTGTATACCGCTCTTCTCAGCCATCAGGCGACTCAGAGCGGTTAAAATATAAGAAAATAAGATATAATAATGATAATAATAATAATAATATTAATAATAATAATCTTTATTTATACCCCGCCACCATCTTCCCAAAGGGGACTCGGGGTGGCTTATATGAGGCTGAGCCTAATATAATACAATGCAATACAACAATGTAAATCTACAACATAAAAATACAACAATAAAATTTATTTATTTATTTACTTCACTTGTATACCGCTCTTCTCAGCCATCAGGCGACTCAGAGCGGTTAAAATATAAGAAAATAAGATATAATAATGATAATAATAACCTTTATTTATACCCCACCACCATCTCCCCAAAGGAGACTCGGGGCGGATTACATGAGGCCAAGCCCAGTGATACAACAATGCAAATCTACAACATAAAATACAACAATAAAATATAAGAAAATAAGATATAATATTAATAATCTTTATTTATACCCCACCACCATCTCCCCAAAGGGGACTCGGGACGGCTTACATGAGGCCAAGCCCAGCAATACAACAATGCAAACTCAGGCCGGTTTGCAAAACGGCACAATTTGATGCCACAATATTATAAACAGCTTTGTTTTGTTTTTTTGTCGTGTCAGGAGCGACTTGAGAAACTTGAAGTCGCTTCTGGTGTGAGAGAATTGGTTGTCTGCAAGGCCGTTGCCCAGGGGACGTTGCCCGGATGATTTGATGTTTTTGTCATCTTTGTGGGAGGCTTCTCTCATGTCCCCTTTGCATGAGGAGCTGGAGCTGATAGAGGGAGCTCATCTGCCTCTCCCCGGATTCGAACCTGCGACCTGTCAGTCTTCAGTCCTGCCGGCACAGGGGTTTAACCCACTGCACCACTGAGGGCTCCAATATAAACAGTTAAAAGCATATAAAATCCATAAATATCCATAAACAATAAAATCAATAAAATATAAAAAAATAAATGCTCCACATCTCATTTCCAGAATTTCCAGAGACAGGTTAATTTCCAAGGAAAGAGAGCACCTTTGGCTTCTGATTCCGCTCACCTGGGGGGTTTCGTGGCCTTTCCGGCTGTAGTTCTGGATGAAGTCCACCAAGCCATGGACCACCGTCTTCACAGCCACCATGGCGTTTTCCAGCTGCTCCCACGTTGGAGACGCAGCATCTGTGGGGAAAAGGGGGGAAACAAATGGGACACAATTAAGAAAGCCATGGGTCTGCAAGTTCTTGGGGGCTTTCTCATGACTAAAAGCGCGTCCCGATTCCCTGCGGCATGCGCACAGTTTACAATCTACGAATCCACCCTAAAAGAATGATGGAGAAGCATCCAAAGGACCGTCCCGCTTATTGACAAATAAGGGAAAAGAAAGGGATGCCCACGCCATCTTGCTCTCTCAGGCTCTCCCTCTCACGAAAACAGTTCACGTACCTGGATTGGGGTCGATGTTGGCCAAAAGCTCCAAATAGGGACGGAGCCTGTTCAGATTTGCAGGGTCGCCTGTCCGCTGCAGAACGATGGTCAGTTCCTGCACGCTTTTGGCAAAGGATTCTGGGGACTGAAGCTAAAGGCAGAAAAGGATGCATTATTATTATTATTATTATTATTATTATTATTATTATCCTGCTTTTTCTGCTGAAAAGGACACTCAAATCACCTTCAGATGTGTATTATTATTATTAGATTCAAAATATCTTCAAATATGTTATATTATTATCATTATCATTATTTTTGCTATCATCTTCATCATCCCACTTTTTCTCCCTCAAAAGAGATTCAAAGTGGTTTCAGATGTCTGTAGTACATCTGTAGGTGAAGTGGCCTTCTGTGATGCCATTGGAAAAGAAAGGTGACCTGTTTATGCAGGGAAAGGGGAGGAGGAAGGAGAGAATCAAAGGGAAAAAGAAGAAAAAGAAAGGAAAGGGGAATGAAGGAAGGAAGGAAGAAAAGGTGAAAATGTATGAGGGGAGCAGAGGAAAGAGAAGGGAAGACAGGAAAGAAAGAAGTGAAAAAGGAAGAAAGAAAAAGGAGGGAAGTGGAAGGAAGGAAGGAAGGAAGGAAGAAAAAAGAGCAAGAATGGAAGAGAAAGAATAGGGGAGAGGGAAGGAAGGAAGAGAAAAGGAAGGGGAGAAAGTATGAAAGAAAGAATGGAAGCGAAAGAATGGGAAAAGGAAGAGAAGGGGGGAGGAAAGGAAAAGAAAGGGGGAAAGGTATCAGAGGAGGAAGGAAGGAAGGAAGGAAGGAAGGAAGGAAGGGAAAAGTAAAAAATTGAGGGAAGGGAGGGAGGGAGGGAGGAAGAGAGGGAAAAGAAAGGAGAAAGGGTATGAGAAGAGGGAGGGAGGGAGGGAGGAAGAGAAAATATAAGAAAACGAAGAGAAGTGGGGGAAGGAGGGAAGGAAAGAAAGGAAGGACAAGAGGGAAAAGAAAGGGAAAAAGGCATGAGAAGAGGAAAAAAGGAAGGAAGGGAAAGGATTGTAAAAAGAAAAAAGTGAGGGAAGGAAGGGAGGGAAGAAGGGAAGAAGAGAGGGGAAAGAAAGGGGAAAAGGCATGAGAGTAGGGAGGGAGGGAGGAAGGAAGGAAGAGGGGGAAAGGGGAAAGGCACGAGAGGAAGAAAGAAGGAAGGAAGGAAGAGAAAGGATGGGAAAAGGAGGAGAAAAATGGGAGGAAAGGAAGAAGGGAAGGAAGAAAAGAAAGGAAGGACTTCTTGGCAGGGGGTTGGACTGGATGGCCCATGAGGTCTCTTCCAACTCTTAGATTCTATGATTCTATGAGAGGAGGAAGGAAGGAAGGAAGGAAGGAAGGAAGGAAGGAAGGAAGGAAGGAAGGAAGGGAGGGAGGGAGAGAGGGAAGAAAGAAAGAAAGATAGATGCAAGTGGTGAGGGGGGGCAGTAGACCCTTCGACAATTGGACAGTGGCAGGTATATATGTTAGTAAAATGAAGAAGGAAGGAATAAATGAAGGAAGGAGAGAATGGTCTGTGAATAAAACGGGGACGTCTTCAGGCAGCATAAATGGAAGATCAGCGTGAGAAGGCGGTGCCTTTCAGCTCAGAATCTGCCCTATGCAGGTTCATCACGAGACGTCCCTTTCCAGACGAGACCGAAAGGCCAAGGCCTTGGACGTGGGGCTGACCTTGTCGATGATGGACTGCATGTGGGACTTGTGGGCCAGGTCTCCGTAGAGGAGGGAGGACCACTGCTCTGGCGAGATCCGGAGCCCGGCTTCCATGGCGATGTGGACGATCTGCGCGTCGTGCTCCCTCCGCAAGGCCTCGTAGCTGCGGAACTCCTCCTTGAGCTGCATCAGGGAGGAGTCCTCGTCCCTTTTGGTGACCTAGGGGATCGAGCGCATAGAATCCTATTGCTGGGAGAGACCCCCGGGCCCACTCAAGCCCAACCCCACTCGGCCATCTCACTGCCAATACCATTTCTGAATGCATTGGCACAAAAGTCTTATAAAGTCCCATAACCAGCATGTAAATGGGAGCGGACAAGTGACAAAACAACAGAAAGCATTGGGGGGAAAAAAGTGCAGAGGTGTCCACACCTTGAAGCACGATGCGCGATAGAGCAGCTGCACCACGTGGCCGATGCTGGTTTTGGAGGCCTGCGGGAACCTCGGCTCCAGCCTCTGGACCACAAAAAGCACCAGAACTTTCCGGGAGAGGGCCGAGCCGTCCTCCAAGGCCAGGAGCACCAGCTTCAGGGCTTCTTCCTGCATCGCTAGAAAGCCAAAGGCAGGCGTCAGGGTCCCCGAGGCGCCCCCAAAGCAAATAAATAGCCCAATATTCTTCTCCAGTCCACTAATATTGTGTTATCGTAATAATATAATATATTGTGTTTACATATTACTTGTATTTACATATTGTATTTACATATTACTGCTCTGAGTCCCCTTTGGGGTGAGAAGGGTGGCATATAATTGTCATAAAAAATAAAAATAAAATAAAATCTCAAAACAGCAACAGGGATTCAGCATTGTGTCACTTTCTGTCACTATTTTGAGTGGGACCCCAGAGGGATTCAGAGATACTTGGAAGATGGCATGGTCTTCAAGGCTGCCTCGGAGACTGAGCACGTCTGTACGTTTTCATGTCTTTAAGTGGGGTAAAGATGGCATTAGATTGTGCAAAATAGGGACTTATGCAGCTGAGGGGGAAAAGGAAAGGGCTTTAGGCTGTTAGGAATGGTGGGAGTTGAAGTCCCAAGTTGGCCCATGCCTGGTCAAGGGAGACAGCCATGCAAGGAACCAAGGAAAGTCCTGCCTCATTCTGAATTAAGAATAGCTGCACCGCATGGACAATGAGATCATGCCCTGGCTCTCTGGTCGTTCCGCTCAGGGCTTACCTGGTCCGAGAAATTGGCAGCCTCGCGCCCGGACGGCCGCCCAAAGATTGGCCGAGAGCTGCTGGGGGTTCTGGTGCTGCAGGATCAGCTCGGTCACGGTCCGTTCCCCGAGAGAGCGGGCCGCCCGCATGGCCCGGACCCGGCCCTCTTCCTCGACCAGCTGGCAGTTTACCAGGGTGACCAGCTTCCTTTGCATGGGCCGGCTCAGGGCGCTCTGGTTCAAACTGGCAACACCTTTACAGGGGAAGGAACAGGAGTCAGAGAGGTGCATTGAAGGCTTCAGCAAGAAAAGGGCGCCCATATTGATTTGAAACCCAAACCAGGCCCGCCATGTCATTTTATCTGGACCTCCTGATACTGGACCGCATGCAACTCCTGCCTTCCTCACCATTAGACCTCATGACTCTACGTGGGGTTGCCTTTGAAGACTGCTCGGAAACTCCAACTAGTCGAGCGGGAGGCAGCCAGACTGCTCACCGGAGTGGCATACAGGGAGCATACCACCCCCCTGTTGTGTCAGCTCCACTGGCTGCCGATCCAATTCCGAGCACAATTCAAAGTGCTGGTCTTGACCTACAAAACCCTATACGGTTCCGGCCCAGTGTATCTGTCCGAATGGATCTCCCTCTACGTCCCACCCCGGAGTCTAAGATCTTCTGGGGAGGCCCTGCTCTCGACCCCACCTCTGTCACAAGTGAGGCTGGCAGGGATGAGGAGCAGGGCCTTCTCGGTGGTGCCCCCCCCACCTGTGGAACTCACTCCCTGAGGAGATTAGATCAGCGACTTCCTTTTTTTCATTCAGAAGAAAATTGAAGACCTGGATGTGGGACCAGGCTTTTGGACAGTCTGGCAGCTAAGAAAAGACCTTGATGATGGGCAGGAATTGACGGAACGGAATGGACCTATGGAACTCTGAACACTGAGCATGAGATTGTTTACTATTATGTTATGTACTTATGTTTTTAACCTGTTGATTGTTTAACTGCTTTTATGTATGTATGTATATTTGATATAGGCATCGAATTTGTGCCTTCCCTTGTAAGCTGCCCTGAGTCCCCCCTCGGGGGTGAGAAGGGCGGGGTAGAAGTAACTGAAATAAATACATAAATAAATGACTAGAGCTGATGGGAGTTGAATACACTTGTGTCTGGAAGGCTGCTGCCCCATCTCCTCCTTGAAGGACTCATAAGTAAATACAACATAAGTAAATACAATGAATAACATATGCAAAATAAAACAAAACAGATAATATCACGACAAGACAGAACATAATAGAACTGTTGAGTTCCAGGCTCAGAGAAGCAGATGGTGAGGACATAAGAATGGCCTCCCCCAGGAGAGCATGCCTGCTCCATCCATGTTTAACATTGACACAAATGACCAGCCACTGCCAGGAGGGACAGAGAGGTTCATCTACGATGATGATCGTGCCATCACCGCTCAAGCAGGGAGCTTTGAAAGGGTTGAACAGACACTCTACAAAGCTCTAGGTGCTCTTACTGCCTATTACAGGGAAAACCAGCTGATCCCTAATCCATCTAAAACACAGAAATGTGCTTTTCACCTTAAAAGCAGGCCCACATCCCGAGCTGAGAATTACCAGGGAAGGAATCCCACTGGAGCATTGCAGCACACCCAAATCCCTGGGAGTCACACTGGATCGTGCTCTGACTTACAAGAAGCACTGCCTGAACATCAAGCAAAAAAGTGGGTGCTAGAAATAATATCGTATGAAAGCTGACTGGCACAACCTGGGGGTCACAACGACACTTGGCTACTCTCCTGGCTGTTGGGAATTGTGGGAGTTGGAGTGCAAAACTCCTGGAGGGAGGGCCCAAGTCTGCCCATGCCTGTTCTAAAGGAGTAAGGGCCCCTCGTACCCTTTTGCATGGGAACTTACCTTTGCCTCCGCTCAGTGGCTTTAAATAGAGCGCCAGATCCTCGACACACTTCTTTGCCACCTCATAGTGCTTGTTCTCTCCTAGATGATTGAGTTTGATGGTGTGGTGATCGGGGACCTGCAAAGCAGAGGGGACAGGTGTTACAGCTGAGTCCCCTTGGGGAGAAGGGTGGAATAGTGAAGAGAGGGGCCAGGAAGGCAGTTACACCTTGCCTCCAGTGTTTTCAGTTGGGACCTCCCCACCCCCCTCCCCCACCTCCAGCACCAACCACTGTTCTGAGATCAGAGTGAAGAGAGGGTTCAGGAAGGCAATTACATCTTGTCTCCTGCACTATGCTTAATATAATATAATATATATATACATATAATATTGATAATATTATACTGTAATACAATATAATACTACTACTACTAATAATATATTATAATTATATATTTATATACAAGTAATATTACTAATAATATTACAGTATGTTATAATACAACTAGCCGTCCCCTGCCACGTGTTGCTGTGGCGCACATGGGGGTTCTGTGTGGGAGGTTTGGCCCAATTCTATCGTTGGTGGGGTTCAGAATGCTCTGTGATTGTAGGTGAACTATAAATCCCAGCAAATACAACTCCCAAATGTCAAGATTCTATTTCCCCCAAACTCCACCAGTGTTCACATTTGGGCAGATTGAGTATTCGTGTAGTGTTTGGTCCAGATCCATCATTGTTTGAGTCCGCAGTGCTCTCTGGATGTCGGTGAACTACAACTCCAAAACCAAAGGACACTGCCCACCAAACCCTTCCAGTATTTTCTGTTGGTCATGGGAGAACTGCCAAGTTTGGTCCAATTCTATTGTCGGTGGGGTTCAGAATGCTCTTTGTAGGTGAACGATAAATCCCAGCAACTACAACTCCCAAATGACAAAATCATTTTTGTGTGTGAAGGACATACATTGGGTTGTTAGGTGTCTTGTGCTCAAATTTGGTGTAAATTCGTCCAGTGGTTTTTGAGTTCTGTTAATCCCACAAACAAACATTACATTTTTATTTATATAGATGTAATGTAATATATAATATTAATATTGTGCTATGGTAATAATATAATATATTGTTCTTGTGGGGGTTTTGGGGCTACAGGGCCATGTTCTAGAGGCATTTCTCCTGACGTTTCACCTGCATCTATGGCAAGCATCCTCAGAGGTAGTGAGGATGCTTGCCATAGATGCAGGCGAAACGTCAGGAGAGAATGCCTCTGGAACATGGCTCTATAGCCCGAAAAAACCCACAAGAACCTAGTGATTCCAGCCATGAAAGTCTTCGACAATACATAATATATTGTATTTATATTTTATTTGTAAGCCGCTCTGAGTCCCCTTTGGGGTGAGGAGGGTGGCATATAAATGTCGTAAATAAATAAATAAAAATTATTATTATTATTATTATTAGTAGTAGTAGTACTACTACTACTACTCCTAGCATGCACTGCTTACCTGAGCTCCAACTAACTGGAGGAGTGCAAAGTTGACAGGAAGCACGTCGATGTCGGTGTTGATGGCTGTCTGGTCGAACGGGCAGGCCTTGCGGTGCAGCTTATTCAGGCAGGTCTTGCAGACGGTGTGGGAGCAGCCTAAGCTGATGGGCTTGTGCACGTTCTCGTCGAACTCGTTGTAGCAGATCGGGCAGGAGAGGAACTCCGTCCACTGCGCCGCCTGCACCGGCATCGTGGACGCTGGGCGCTCGCTCCCACCGCTAGCACACCATCGCCACGCTCCAAAGGGTTTGGCACCTGCCGAAGCAAACAGGTCCTTCATTGGGTAGTTGTAGGTTTTTTGGGCTACAGGGTCATGTTCTAGAAGCATTCTCTCCTGACGTTTTGCCTGCATCTATGGCAAGCATCCTCAGAGGTTGTGAGACCTCACAACCTCTGAGGATGCTTGCCATAGATGCAGGCAAAACGTCAGGAGAGAATGCTTCTAGAACATGGCCATACAACCCGAAAAAACCTACAACGATTCCAGCGATGAAAGCCTTCGACAGGTCCTTCATTAATACAGACATGCTTACGACTCAAGATATCAAAATGGTTTGGAATGTTTTAGAAAAGTCAGTGGCGAGGGTTATAATCGCAAAGAAGGTAGCTTTAAATGGCAAATTATCAATGGAAATTAAGGTGCTAAGAGGGGAAATTAAAAGATCGAAATTTTATTCATATTGGTCAGTTTCCATGAAATACATTTTAGAGAGCGACAAGGGAAAACAATACAGCCTCATTGGTCGGGGATTTTGGATATGACGTTTGTGTTATTTATTTTATTGTTTTTAATTGTCTTAAATGTTTTATGATGTTCTTGGGCACTGAATTTTGCCTCTGTAAACCGCCTTGAGTCCACCTGTGGGTTGAGAAAGGCGGCATACAAATATAGTAAATAAATAAATTTGTTTATTTGTTTACTCATATGGCAAAGGAAATGATACTTGTTCAGGCCTAGGTGGTGAGTTTAAGTATCTGTACAATGCACATCATTTTGTATTGAATGTTGTTTACGAATGTACAATGGAATTGAATGGAAATGTCTAGGTCAGTGGTTCTCAACCTGTAGTTCTCCCCAGGTGTTTCGGCCTACAACTCCCAGAAATCCCAGCTAGTTTACCAGCCCTTAGGATTTCTGGGAATTGAAGGCCAAAACATCTGCTCTAGAGCCTACAGCAATTACTAACAAGAATCTGTGAATCAATTAAGATGGACAAATTGATTAGGAGAAAAGCATAGTACTACACTCTGGCAATAAGAATAAAATGCACAAGATACAGGCTGGGTGACATCTGGCTTGAAAACAGTCCATCTATATCTACATCTAACAAATACATTTTAGTATGTGTTTTGTGCCGTTTTTACAATGTTCATGTGTTTTGATTATTCTGCAGCCCATCTCGAGCCATGAGGAGAGGCGGGTAGGAAATAAAATTATTATTAATTATTATTATTTTGCTTTCCATAGAATCCAAGAGTTGGAAGAGACCTCCTGGGCCATCATCCAGTCCAACCCCATTCTGCCAAGAAGCAGGAATATTGCATTCAAATCACCCCTGACAGATGGCCATCCAGCCTCTGCTTAATAATAATAATAATAATAATAATAATAATAATAGAATCCTAGAGTGGGAAGAGACCTCCTGGGCCATCCAGTCCACCCCCATTCTGCCAAGAAGCAGGAATATTGCATTCAAATCACCCCTGACAGATGGCCATCCAGCCCCTGTTTCAAAGCTCCCAAAGAAGGAGCCCCCACCACACACTTTTGTGTGTATATTTTGTGTATTAGTTTGTCTTTATAATACATACTCATGCTGACAGTATAACATTGGTGCTGCAGGCAAAGCAAATTCTAAAAAAAATTGTATGAAAGTTAGAGTTTTTTTCTCCCAGAATTGAAGCACTATATTTGATGATGCTTGAGTTTCGGTGAAACATGGAAATAGGTGATGATGATGATGATGATGATGATGATAATGTTCATACTGAAGGTGGAGTAAAAAGAGCCAAGCAATTCAGGGGTTCATCCTGGGATCCTAACTATTACGTTTATTTATATTTATTTATTTATATATGGATTATTATTGCGTTTCTGTTTGAAAAGTGGAATGATGTCCAGGGTGGGAGAAAGAACTCTGGTCTGTTTGAAGCCATCGTGGATGTTGCCATGAACAAGCTTGATTAGCATTGAGTAGTCAGGAAGCTAGAGAAGCAACCAGTGACGTATCTGCATAGATAGCCTGGCTGCTGTTGCCTGGAGGCACCCTCTTTTAGGAAAGTGTTAACTGGCCCGTGATTGTTTGCAGTCTGGAGTTCTCCTCTTTCTGAGAGGTGCTATTGACTGTAAGCAAGCTTGATTAGCGGCAGAGTCAACCAGTGAGGGTATCTGCATAGAGGCAGCCTAGCTGTTGTTGCCTGGGGGCACCCTCTTCTAGGGAGGTAGCTGGCCCTTGATTGTTTGCAGTCTGGAGTTCCCCTCTTTCCCAGTCTGTTCACTATTTACTGTGAGCAAGCCTGGTTAGCTGCAGAGTAAACCAGTGAGGTTATCTGCATAGAGGAAGCCTAGCTGTTGTTGCCTGGGGGCACCCTCTTCTAAGGAGGTGATAACTGGCCCCTGGATTGTTTTCAGTCTGGAGTTCCCCCCTTTCCGAATAGTGTTCACAATTTACTGTGAGCAAGCTTGATTAGCACTTGATTAGCATTGCCATGCAGATGCAGAGTCAACCAGTGAGGGTATCTGCATAGGTAACCTGCCTGTTGTTGCCTGGGGGCATCCTCTTCTAGGGAGGTGTTAACTGGCCCCTGGATTGTTTTCAGTCTGGAGTCCCCCCCCCCCTTTCCGAATAGTGTTCATGATTTACTGTGAGCAAACTTGATAAGCATTGCCATGCAGATGCAGAATCAACCAGTGAGGGTCTCTGCATAGAGGTAACCTGGCTGTTGTTGCCTGGGGGCACCCTCTTCTTGGGAGGTGTTAAGTGGCCCCTGGATTGTTTTCAGTCTGGAGTTCCCCTGGGAGGAGCCATTTATATCTGCACAGAGGCATCCTGGCTGTTGTGGCCTGGAGGCACCCTCTTCTAGGGAGGCGTTAACTGTCCCCTGGATTGTTTTGTCTGGAGTTCCCCTGGTAGGAGCCATTTATATCAGCACAGAGGCATCCTGGCTGTTGTTGCCTGGAGGCACCCTCTTCTAGGGAGGTGTTAACTGGCCCCAGGATTGTTTTGTCTGGAGTTCCCCTGGTAGGAGCCATTTATATCAGCACAGAGGCATCCTGGTTGTTGTTGCCTGGAGGCACCCTCTTCTAGGGAGGCGTTAACTGTCCCCTGGATTGTTTTGTCTGGAGTTCCCCTGGTAGGAGCCATTTATATCAGCACAGAGGCATCCTGGCTGTTGTTGCCTGGAGGCACCCTCTTCTAGGGAGGCGTTAACTGGGAGGAGCCATTGACTTATCTACTGATAATATAATACAAAAACCAATTAAGCATGAGTGAGTAGATATAAAGATAATCTATTTCTATATCGATAACCCTTATAATCCAACATGGAATGGCTCCCTTTCAATGGGAGGGAGGGGAAGGAGGGAGTGAGTCCAGGCAGGGAAGCCCCGCCCTCCTTTCCCAGGCGAGCAGGCCCCGCCCACCGGGGCTGGAGTGGGCGGGGCGTGGGGCAGGAGCGAAAAGGGCAGAGCCGCCCCTCCCTCGCTGCTGGGAAGAGCCCCGTTGCCTAGGCGACGGGGCTGTTCCTCTTCCCTGGCTCCCTCCCTCCGCGAAGGGGGCGGGGCCTCCCCTCACCTTCTTCTCCTCCTTCTCCGTCGTCGAAACCCGCGGCGTCGAAACGAGGGCCGGCGGAGCGTGGAGGAGAGGGCCCGTCGGCGCGCCTCTCCTCTCCTCCTCACAGGCCCCGAGGGGCGCACCCCGGAGCGGCCCAGCGGCGGCGGCGGCGACGTCGTCGTCTCCTCATCGCGGTGACAGCCGGGAGCCCCGCCCACCACGCCGGGCACGCCCCGCGGCGCACCTCTCGCGAGACTTCCCCACGAGACTTCCCCCTCCCCACACAGCCCTCGTCTCGCTCTCTCTCACGTGAGCCTCCTCTCACGGTGGGCGGGGCTTCCTAGGGGCTCATTTGCATACCAGGCCCTCATCTCTACAGAGCTCAGTGGGGATGGGCGGGGCCTCCTTGGGACTTATTTGCATAGCAGAGCCTGATCTCATAGAGCAGACTGAGGGTGAGCGGGGCCTCCCTAGCTCTCTGGCTCACCAGGGTGGGCGGGGCTTCCTTGGGGTTCATTTACATAGCAGAGCCTGATCTCTACAGAGCTCAATGGGGATGGGCGGGGCCTCCCTGAGACTTATTTGCATAGCAGAGCCTGATCTCTACAGGGTGTGGGCGGGGCCTCTCTGGGGCTTATTTGCATAGCAGACCCGGACCTTTTCTACAGAGCTGAGGGTGGGCGGGGCCTCTCCGGTACTCATTTGCATAGCACACCCTGGTATCTAGAGCTCAATGAGGGTGGGCGGGGCCTCCCTGGGACTTATTTGCATAGCAGAGCCTGATCTCATAGAGCACACTGAGGATGGGCAGGGCCTCTCCGGGGCTCATTTGCATAACAGAGCCGGATCTCTAGCTCATTGGGATGGGCGGGGCCTCCCTGGGACTTATTTGCATAGCAGAGCCTGATCTCTACAGTGTGGGCGGGGTCTCCCTAAGGGCTTATTTACATAGCAGAGCCTGATCTCATAGAGCAGACTAAGGGTGGGCGGGGCCTCTCCGGGGCTTATTTGCATAGCAGAGCCTGATCTCTAGCTCACTGGGGGTGGGCGGGGCTTCCTTGGAGTTCATTTACATAGCAGAGCCTGATCTCTACAGAGCTCATTGGGGATGGGCGGGGTCTCCCTGGGACTTATTTGCATATCAGGCCCTGATCTCTACAGGGTGTGGGCGGGGCCTCCCCAGGGCTTATTTACATAGCAGTGCCTGATCTCTACAGAGCTCAATGAGGGTGGGCGGGGCCTCTCCGGGGCTCATTTGCATAGCAGAGCCTGATCTTCTCTACAGAGTTCACAGAGGGTGGGCGGGGCTTCCCTGGGCTCATTTGCATAGCAGAGCCTGATCCCTACAGGGTGTGGGCGGGGCCTCTCCTGGGCTCATTTGCATAGCAGAGCCTGATCTCATAGCGCAGACTAAGGGTGGGCGGGGCCTCTCCTGGGCTCATTTGCATAGCAGAGCCCGGTCTCTACAGAACTCACTGAGGGTGGGCGGGGCCTCCCTAGGGCTCATTTGCATACAAGGCCCTGATCTCACACTAATGATCATGTGTGCTGTGTTGTTATGTACATGTAAATAAATAACAATATATAATATATAACATATTCACTACAATAATATATATCATAATATATAATATAATAATATATAACATAATAATGTATAATAACAATAATAATCATATGTCTCTTATATCCCTGTACGTAGCAACACATGTACAGAACAGCACAACACATGTGTGCTGTGTTATGTACATGTAAATGAAATAAAAATAGAATATAATATAACATTAATAAGTAATACTTATGTATTTATTTCCTATATTTATATACCGCTTTTTTCAGCCCAGAAGCGACTCAAAGCGGTTGCTATGTACATGTAAATAAAAAATAATATATCACATAATAATATATAATATATAACATAACAACATAGCATATAATAATATATAACATATAATAAAATATAACATTTTTTGTTGTGTCAGGAGCGACTTGAGAAACTGCAAGTCGCTTCTGGTGTAACATGGTAATATATAATAATACTAATAGTAATAATAATAATATAATGCCTCTAATACCCTTCTAATATCCATTTAATATAAGAATATATAACATAATGATAACATAAAATAATAATACGATGCCTCATATCTCTGTACATAACAACAACACACATACATACATAACAACACAACACATGTGGGCTGTGTTATGTACATGTAAATAAATAATAATATATAATATAATAATATATGACATATTAATAAAATATAATGTAATATATAACATAACAACATAGCATATAATAATGTATAAAATATAATAATATATACATAATAACTGAAATTAAATCCAGACAAGACAGAGGTCCTCCTGGTCAGTCGCAAGGCCGAGCAGGGTATAGGGTTACAGCCTGTGCTGGATGGGGTCGCACTCCCCTTGAAGGCGCAGGTTCGCAGCTTGGGTGTGACCCTGGACTCATCGTTGAGCCTGGATCCCCAGGTTTCGGCGGTGACCAGGGGACCATTTGCACAGCTTAGGCTCGTGCGCCAGCTGCGCCTGTACCTTGGGAAGTCTGACTTGGCCACGGTGGTACATGCTCTGGTCACATCCCGCCTTGACTACTGCAACGCTCTCTACGTGGGGCTGCCCTTGAAGACGGCCCGGAAGCTTCAGCTAGTCCAGCGCGCGGCAGCCATGTTACTAACAGGAGCAGGACGCAGGGAGCATACAACGCCCTTGCTGTTCCAGCTCCACTGGCTGCCGATCTGCTACCAGGCCCAATTTAAGGTGCTGGTGTTATCCTACAAAGCCCTAAACGGTTCCGGCCCAAAATACCTTTCGGACCGCATCTCGGCCTATGAGCCCACGAGGACCTTGAGATCATCTGGGGAGGCCCTTCTCTCGATCCCGCCTGCCTCACAGGCATGTCTGGCGGGGACGAGAGAGAGGGCCTTCTCGGTGGTGGCCCCCCGGCTGTGGAACACCCTCCCTGTAGACATCAGACAGGCGCCCTCCCTTATGGCCTTCCATAAGAGCCTGAAGACATGGCTATTCGAGAAGGCATTTAACTGAGTGCTATAGCAACTGGAAATGACAACTGGAACGGACTACGACTACGAGATGGATTATGATTCTACGAAGACGGAGCGGATTATTTTAGTGTAATTAGATGATGTGTAGTAGTGATATGTTGGTTTTGTCGTCTTGGCTCATTGTAAATTGTCTTTTGTGTGCTGTACACTGCCACGAGTCGCCCTAGGGCTGAGAGCGGCGGTTAACAAATGCAGGAAATAAATAAATAATAAATAAATAAAATAAATAAATAATAATAATAATATGCCTCTAATACCCTTCTAATATCCATGTAATATAATAAGATATAATATGATAATATATAATAATAATATAATGCCGCGTATCTCTGTACATAACAACAACACACATACATAACAACACAACACATGTGGGCTGTGTTATGTACATGTAAATAAATAATAATATATAATATAATAATATATAACAATAATATATAATAATATAAAGCCTGTAATACCCCTCTAATATTCATATAATATAATAATATATAACATACGGATAATATATAATAATAATATGTCTCTTATATCCCTGTACGTAACAACACATGTACAGAACAGCGGAACACATGTGTGCTATGTTACGTACATGTAAATAAATAGAGTTAGAAGAGACCTCAAGGGGCCATCCAGTCCAACCCACTTTTTCCTGGAAGGAAGACACAATCCAAGCCCTCCCAATAGATGGACTTCCAGACTCTAATAATAATAATAATAATAATAATAATAATGTAGAACCATAGAATCTGAGAATTCAAAGGGGTCCCAAGAGGCCATCCAATCCAACCCCCTTGTTCCATGAAGGAAGGCACAATCCAAGCCCTCCCAACAGATGGACATCCCTCCCAACAGATGGATATCCCTGTACGTAACAACACATGTACAGAACAGCGGAACACATGTGTGCTATGTTACGTACATGTAAATAAAATAAAAATATAATAATAATAATAATAATAATAATAATAATAATAATATGCCTCTACTATCCCAGGCCCTTGGGAAGAGCCTGATATTCAGAGACGAATATCGGGCATGTCTGCTGTGATGTTATGTACATGTAAATAATAATGAAATAGTAATTCAAGAAATGTTCTGTCCTTTCCTGGCTTTGAAAGTAGCTGTTTTGTTTTTGTGGCTGCCACAAACTAGGTTGAATGGGTTGGGACGCGGGGATGAGATAGCCATTGGAAAGCTATTGCAAAATAATAATAATATAATAATAATAAACCTTTATTTGTACCCCGCGACCATCTCCCGCAGGACTCGGTGCGGCTTACAAGAGGCCGAGCCCAAAGTACATCCTTAACAAAAACACAACAGGCAACAATACAATGCAACAATAAATAAACTCATAACAAAGCAATAGAACAATAACAGAAACACAACACTGTTAAAAAACCTGTGGCAGGGCCAAAGGTAATGGTTAAAATTCTAAAAATGCTGGGCATGCCCAGGTGAGGTGGAATGGGTACTTTGGGAATAGAAGGGTGTGCAGGCAATTCTCTCATAAAGTGCATTAGGGACAATTGCTCGGGATGCCTTAATCTGGGAAGGCACATTGGAACATCTATGTTTTCAAGCTCCTTCTGAAGACTGCCAGTGTTGGGGAGTGCCTGATGTTCTTGGGGAGGAAGTTCCAGAGTTGTGGGGCCACCACCGAGAAGGCCCTGTCTCTCGTCCCCACCAATCGCGCTTGCGATGCCGGTGGGATCGTGAGCAGGGACTCTCCAGATGAACGAAAATGTGCTGCGGCAGGGCGGTGTCCCTCTTGCAAACACTTTCCCCATGTTTTGATGATGGAACCAATTAGGGAACGACATTGATGAGCTGTGTCAAAGGCTGCCATCAAAGGTGGGCGAACTTTATTGTCACGTGCAAGCCAAGGAAGGAAAAACCGCACACCGAACAATGAACCCAACCTTCCCCAAAACCGGACATCATCAGCACTCGGGCAACACAAGCACCAAAAACAAAACAATTGAACAAAACGTTTGAGTAAACACAGCCAGCACAACGCTTACAAAAAAGGAGAATCCTAGAGTCAGAAGGGATCTCAAGAGGTCATCCAGTCCAACCCCCTTCTTCCAAGAAGGAAGGCACAATCCAAGCCCTCCCGACAGATGGTCATTCAGCCTCTGCTTAAAATAATAATAAAAATACAGAACCATAGAGTCCTAGAGTTAGAAGAGACCTCAAGGGGCCATCCAGTCCAACCCACTTTTTCCTGGAAGGAAGACACAATCCAAGCCCTCCCAATAGATGGACATCCGGACTCTAATAATAATAATAATAATAATAATAATAATAATAATAATAATGTAGAACCATAGAATCCTAGAGTTCAAAGGGGTCCCAAAAGGCCATCCAATCCTACCCCCTTGTTCAATGAAGGAAGGCACAATCCAAGCCCTCCCGACAGATGGACATTCAGCCTTTGCTGAAAATAATAATAATATTAATACAGAACCATAGAATCCTAGAGTCAGAAGGGACCTCAAGGGGCCATCCAATCCAACCTCCTTTTTTCAGGAAGGAAGACACAATCCAAGCCCTCCCAACTGATGGACATCCAGACTCTTATAATAATAATAATAATAATAATAATAATAATAATAATAATATAGAACCATAGAATCCGAGAGTTCAAAGGGGTCCCAAGACGCCATCCAATCCAACCCCCTTCATCCAGGAAGGAAGGCACAATCCAAGCCCTTCTGACAGATGGACATCCAGCCTCTGCTTAAAATAATAATAATAATAATAATAATAATAATACAGAACCATAGAATCCTAGAGTCAGAAGGGACGTCAAGAGGTCATCCAATCCAACCTCAGGAAGGAAGACACAATCCAAGCCCTCCCAATAGATGGACATCCAGGCTCTAATAATAATAATAATAATAAAGAACCATAAAATCCGAGAGTTCAAAGGGGTCCCAAGAGGCCATCCAATCCAACCCCCTTGTTCCATAAAGGAAGGCACAATCCAAGCCCTCCCAACAGATGGCCATCCAGCCTCTGCTTAGGCTTTTGAGGTCTCTTCCCACTCTAGGATCCTTATATAGAAAGCACAGGTGTTTATATCACTTATATATATATAAATATTTCCAGGGGAGACACAAGAGTATTTTGGAACAAAGATGGAGGCGAAAAGTCAAGCACCAAGAGAATGGAGGGCATGATTTGGGATCCATGTACACTGTTGACAAATGGCACCCCCTTGGAGTGCTGTGGGATCATGGGAGCTGTAGTTTCGTAAGGTTCAGCAAGAGGTCTGATGCCTTGGCGAAACATCAGGAGAAAATGCTACTGGAACACGGCCAGACAGCCTGAAAAACTCTCAGCAGCCCAAAGGCCCAGTCTGTTTACCAAACACAAGTCAGTCGCACCCATATTAGCAAAGGTTCCAGATGGTTTGGCCGGACGGAATGGAGTCCATTATTTCCCAAGCCAAAAATGGCGGATAATCTTATATCCGGACCCAGTCTCCGTCTCAGATCCGTCCCTTGTATTCCATGGCAGACGAACAGGAGGCTTCGAAGGCAAACGCGAGGCTGCTCTTTCCTGCCAAATACCCCAAAAAGGTGCCATTCGAGGCGGAGGCCGCTTCCGTGCCACTGGACACTTTAAAGTCACAATCACCAACAGACTTTGTCATAAATACAAACATAAATACTGTTTAAGGAGTGAAACCTGACGATAATACATTGTCCCAAAGTGCGTAGGGGAGACCTCCTTCTGTTGTTTCTGAGGTGCATCCACACTGTACATTTGCAGCAGTTTGATCCCACTTTTAAGGTTTATTATGATTATTATTACATTTATCAATACACCACTTTAAGAGAAGGAAATGCGGTATATAAATAATAATAATAATAATAATAATCCCACTCAGCAAACCCTAGGATAAAATTTCTTCTCTCTTTAAGAGAAGAAAGTGGTATATAAATATAATAATAAATATAGAGTGTATGTATATGTGTAAGTATACCTGTGTGTGTGGATATGTGTATGTATATTTGTGTATATGTGTATGTATATTTGCGTATGTGTGCATGTATATCTGTGTGTGTTTATGTGCATGTATATTTGTGTATATGTATTATATGTATATCTCAGTGTGTATATGTGTATGTATATCTGTGGGTACACCCACATATAAATATTTGTGTATATGTGTATGTATATCCGTGTGTATGCATATTTGGGAATATGAATATGTATATCTGTGTATATTTGTGTATGTTTATGTATATGTGTGTGTATGAATATTTGTGTATGTAAGTATGTATATCTGTGTATGTGTATATTTGTGTATATGTGTATGTATATCTGTGTATGTGTATATTTGCGTATATGTGTATGTATATCTGTGTGTATGCATATTTGTGTATGTGAGTATGTATATCTGTGCATGTGCATATTTGTGTATGTGAGTATGTATATCTGTGTATGTGTATATTTGTGTATGTGAGTATGTATATCTATGTGTATCTATGTGTATGTATATCTCTGTGTGTGCATATTTGTGTATGTGAGTATGTATATATGTGTATGTATATATTTGTGTATATTTGTATGTATATCTGAGTATGTGTATATTTGTGCATGTGAATATGTATATTTGTATATATGTGTATGTATATTTGTGTATGTGAGTATGTATATCTGTGTATGTGTATATTTGTGTATATGGGTATGTATATCTAAGTGTATGTATATTTGTGTATGTATATGTGTATACACCCACAGATATATATTTGTGTATATGTGTGTATGCATATTTGTGTATGTTGAGTATGTATATCTGTGTATGTGTATGTGTATGTATATGTGTTTGTGTAACCAAATCTAGCAAACAAAACACAGCACCCTCTGGCTTGGTGTTACTAAAGTAAGGTCCTCCTTTGTAAGAAAATGTTGGTTCATTAAAGCAGAGAATCCCAAATATCCCATCAAAGGATATTTCCTATCAGAGGGAGTCGTGCTGGTGAAAGTGGGATCGAAAGGCTATCAATATACAGTGTGAACACACCTCTGGATAAAGTTCCCACCTATCTTTTGGAAGTGCTGTTTGTGGGAATGTTGGGGTGCCTCAGCGAGCGGGATGAGGATCTTAAAGGGCGGGACAGTGCTGTGACTTGCAATGGATCCTCCCCAAAGGTCTTCCTAGTCGTAGTCTATCCTGACCTGGGTGATGGTGTCGAAGGAGGCCTTGTCCGCGCCGCTCCTCCCGTGGACGGAGGTGAGGTGCTTCTTGAGGGCGGACTTGTGCTTGAAGTCCATGTCGCAGCAGTGGCACTTGTAGGGCCGGTCCCCGCTGTGGATGTTGAGGTGGTCCTGGAGGGTGCTCTTGGCCGTGAAGGTCTTGAGGCACACCATGCACTGGAAGGGCCGGATGCCCATGTGGCCCCGGATGTGCCGGTTGAGGTTCTTCTTCTGCGTGAAGGTCTTCCCGCACTGCAGGCACAGGAAGAGCTTGTGCATCTTGAGGTGCCGGAGGTAGTTCTCCAGGTGGAGGAAGCCGCGGGGGCATTTGGGGCACTGGTGGCGCCACGAGTAGCCCGAATCCTCCGGGTTGCCCAACCCCGGCATTGCGGCGCCTTCCGGGTTCTCGCCCCCAAAGCTCTGGAACGGCGCTGCGGAGGTTTCCGTCATCCGGCTCTCCACCGTCGAGTTGATCAAAGAGTGCTGAGTCTCCGGGAAGTACAGGTTGGGCTTCGAAGAGGTGGAGGGCTGCGAAAAACGTTCGTTGTCATCGTCCACGTCGGGACCCATTTGGAAGATGCAGATCTCCTCGTCCTTGTATCCGATCTCGACGGCCGATATCTCCGGGCTTTTGGCCTCCTTGCGATCCGGGATCAGCCTCGGTCTCTCCCCCTTTTCCCGTTTGACGTGGTGAATGGGGCTATCTTCGGAAATCTCAATAATCTCGCAGTCCCCGTCCGCGCCTCCGTCTTTGCCTCCGGTCTCCATGTCGGAGGAGTGACACTTCTCGGGCTGCCCTGCCTCACCTTCCAGGGCAGCATCCATCTCCAGGTACTTGGAAAGCGCCTCCGTGCACTTCTCCACGATGTGGACCATCTGCAGGTAACTGGCGGCCGTCAGGTATTTGAGGAGCTCCTTCCGCTTCACCTCCAGAGCCCCCGTGTAGCAGGAGAGGAGCAGCTTCCGGCCGACCTCGGCGCTCTGCAGGATGGTGATGCGCACCTGCTGGGACTGGGTCAGGAGGAACTGGTCCCGCATGAAGGTGGAGCAGGCCGCAAAGATCACCTTGTGCCCCGGGAACTCCGTGTCGTTGATGTAGATGGAGACGTCGCAGAAGAGGTTCTGCTGCCGCAGGAGGTTCATCTTCTGCAGGACGGCGTCGCCCTGCTGCTCGAACTGGAAGTGGAGGACGTCCGAGTCGGCAGCCATGGTCAAGAGCCCTGCAAGTGCGGCGCGGAAACAAAGCGGAACTTCAGCGAGACAAGAACCAGGAAAGGCGGCATAACAGGGGAGTTAGAGAAGGGAGGGGAGCACACAGCAGAATTCAAAGGACTAAGAGCTATCTATAGACCGTCACAGTATTTATGGATCTTCCCCACTCTTCTCTCTCTCTCTTTCTTCTACTTTCTTTCACACACCTTCCCTCTCTTCTTTGCTTTCTTTCTCTCTCTTTCCTTCATACACCTTCCCCTTTCTCTCTCTCTCTCTCTTTCATTCTTCTACTTTCTTTCACACACCTTCCCTCTCTTCTTTTCTTTCTCTCTCTCTTTCCTTCATACACCTTCCTTCATACATCTTCCCCTTCCTTCCTTCCTTCCTTCCTTCCTTCCTTCCTTCCTTCCTTCCTTCCTGTTCCTTCATACACCTTCCCCTTTCTTTCCTTCCTTCCTTCCTTCCTTCCTTCCTTCCTTCCTTCCTGTTCCTACTTTCTTTCTCTTTCCTTCACACACCTTCCCCTTTCTTTCTTTCCTTCTTTCCTTCCTTCCTTCCTGTTCCTTCTTTCTTTCTCTTTCCTTCACACACCTTCCTCTTTTCTTCCTTCCTTCCTTCCTTCCTTCCTTCCTTCCTTCTTTCCTTCCTTCCTTCCTGTTCCTTCATACACCTTCCCCTTTCTTTCTTTCCTTCCTTCCTGTTCCTACTTTCTTTCTCTTTCCTTCACACACCTTCCCCTTTCTTTCTTTCCTTCTTTCCTTCCTGTTCCTTCTTTCTTTCTCTTTCCTTCATACACCTTCCTCTTTTCTTCCTTTCTTCCTTCCTTAATTCCTTCCTGCATGTTCCTTCTTTCTTCCTCTTTCCTTCATACACCTTCCTCTTCCCTTCCTTCCTTCCTTCTTGCATGTTCCTTCCTTCCTTCTCTTTCCTTCATACATCTTCCCCTTTCTTTCCTTCCTTCCTTCTTTTCCTTCCTTCCTTCATGCATGTTCCTTCTTTCTTTCTCTTTCCTTCATACACCTTCCTCTTTCTTTCTTTCTTTCTCGCCTGCCCGCCTGTTCCTTCTTTCTCTTTCCTTCATACACCTTCCCCTTTCCTTCTTCCTTTTCCTTCCTTCATGCATGTTCCTTCTTTCTTCCTCTTTCCTTCATACAGCTTCCCCTTTCTTTCCTTCATGCACAATCTTTCTTTTTTCTTTCTCTCTTCCCCTCTTACATCTTGCTCCCCTCTTCTTTCTCTTTCTATCTTTCCTCGCTTTCCCTTTCTTTCCTTCCCCTATCTCTATACCCTCCCCTTCTTTCACCCCTTCTTCCTTTTCTCTTCTTTCCTCTTTATTGCACTCTCTCTTGCTTCTCAATTTTGTTTTCTTCTTTTTCCTCTTTCTTTCCTTCCTGTCATATAGCAACAGCTCATCTGCTTCACTCGTCTTTTTTCTCTTTCTCTTTCCTTCTTTCTTTCCTCATCTGCTTCACTCGTCTTTCTCTTTCTCTCTCTTCCCTTCTTTCCTTCATGCACCTTCCCCTTTTGTTTTCTCTCTCTTCCCTTGCTTTCCCTCATACACCTTCCCCCCTCTTCCCTTTCATTCATTCTTCCTTCCCTTCCTTCCTCTTTATATCCCCCTCTCTTCCTTCTCAATTTAGTTTCCTTCTTTTTCTCTTCTTTTCCTTCCTGCCATATAGCAGCAGCTCACCTGCTTCATAGAATCCTAGAGTTGGAAGAGACCTCCTGGGCCATCATCCAGTCCAATCCCATTCAGCCAAGAAGCAGGAATATTGCATTCAAAGCACCCCTGACAGATGGCCATCCAGCCTCTGTTTCAAAGCCTCCAAAGAAGGAGCCTCCACCACACTCCCTCCGGGGCAGAGAGTTCCACTGCTGAACGGCTCTCACAGTCAGGAAGTTCTTCCTTGTGTTCAGATGGAATCTCCTCTCTTATCGTTTGAAGCCATTGTTTCGCGTCCTAATCTCCAGGGAAGCAGAAAACAAGCTTGCTTCCTCCCTCCTCCCTATGACTTCCTCTCACATATTTATCCGGAGTCCCCGGTGGCACAGTGTGTTAAACCTCTGTGCTGGCAGGACTGATGACCGACAGGTTGCAGGTTCAAATCCGGGGAGAGGCGGATGAGCTCCTTCTATCAGCTCCAGCTCCCCATGCGGGGACATGAGACAAGCCTCCCACAAGGATGTTAAAACATCAAAACATCTGGGCATCCCCTGGGCAACGCCCTTGCAGACGGCCAATTCTCTCACAACAGGAGTGACTTGCAGTTTCTCAGGTCACTCCTGACACGATAAAAAAATAAAGCAGCAGCTCACCTGCTTCATAGAATCAAAGAGTTGGAAGAGACCTCCTGGCCCATCATCCAGTCCAACCCCATTCTGCCAAGAAGCAGGGACATTGCATTCAAATCACCCCTGACAGATGGCCATCCGGCCTCTGTTTAAAAGCTTCCAAAGATGGAGCCTCCACCACACACCGGGGCAGTTCCACTGCTGAACGGCTCTCACAGTCAGGACGTTCTTCCCCATGTTCAGATGGAATCTCCTCTCTTGTAGTTTGAAGCCATTGTTCCGCGTCCTAGTCTCCATGGAAGCAGAAAGGAAGTTTGCTCCTTCCTCCCTGTGGCTTCCTCTCACATATTTATCCATGGCCCACATCCTGTCTCCTCTCAACCTTCTCTTCTTCAAGCTAAACTTGCCCAGCTCTTTAAGCCACTCCTCATAGGGCTTGTTCTCCAGACCCTAGTCTCCAGGGAAGCAGAAAACAAGCTCGCTCCCCCCTCCCCCTTGTGGCTTCCTCTCACATATTTATACATGGCTCTCATCATGTCTCCTCTCATCCTTCTCTTTTTCAGGCTAAACATGCCCAGTTCCCTAAGCCGTTCCTCATAGGGCTTGTTCCCCAGACCCTTGGTCCTTTTAGTCACCTTCCTCTGGACACATTCCAGCTTGTCAATGTCTCTCTTGAATTGTGGTGCCCAGAATGGGACACTGCATTCCCTGCCTTCCTTTCCCAATCACGTGACAGAGGGCCACTTCACCCTGCCACAGCCAATCCTTGAATTTCTTTCTTTCTTCCTTCCTTTGGATGAAACCCCCAATTATTTTTACATAGGATAATGGCAGGGGGTGTAGGCCAAGCTTGGCCCAGATCTAGGTGGTGCAAAGGTATGTTACAGGATATATTCCAGTGGTTCTCCACCTGGGGCCCCCAGATGTTTTGGGCCTACAACTCCCAGAAATCCTAACAGCTGGTAAACTAGCTGAGATTTCTGGGAGTTGTAGGCCAAAAACATCTGGGGACTCCAGGTTGAGAACCACTGATATATGCCAATATTTCCAAAATACAAGGGGGAAAGGAGCCTTCTTTCTTTCCCATTGGGCCCGCCATAGAAATAAAAGCCGTACCTTTCCTGCTTCCCTTGTTGCTCGGTTGGAAGCCGGTCTCTTTTGAGGCATGCACAGGTTGGCAGGGAAGGAGGAGGAAGGAAACACTCCCCGGAACCTTTTTCCGCGCCTCCTGTTCCTCACCCGGAAAAGAACCCGCGCGCACACAGGAGCCTGCACCCTATTGGCCGAGGGCGCTGACGCTGCCGGCCAATCATGAAGCGAGGCGAGGAGAAGGCTGCAAAAACATAAACATATGAAAATTCAGAGTGGCTTCCCTTCTTCCCTGCACGATTGTCGCGGGTTATTAGTATTGTATTACAATATATTATTATGATTATAATTATAATAGTGTATTATACAATTATTATAGTGCATTATTACTATTCTTGTATTACATTATAATTATTATAACGTATTCTTAGTATTCTTGTATTACATTATAATATTCTTATGATTATAATTATAATAGTGTATTATATAATTATTATTATAGTGCATTATTAGTATTACTGTATTACATTATAATTATTATAGTGTATTTTTAGTATTCTTGTATTACATTATAATATTCTTATGATTATGATAATTATAATAGTGTATTATATAATTATTATTATAGTGCATTATTACTATTCTTGTATTACATTATAATTATTATAGTGTATTTTTAGTATTCTTGTATTACATTATAATATTCTTATGATTATGATAATTATAATAGTGTATTATATAATTATTATTATAGTGCATTATTACTATTCTTGTATTACATTATAATTATTATAACGTATTCTTAGTATTCTTGTATTACATTATAATATTCTTATGATTATGATAATTATAATAGTGTATTATATAATTATTATTATAGTGCATTATTAGTATTCTTGTATTACATTATAATTATTATAGTGTATTCTTAGTATTCTTGTATTACATTATAATATTCTTATGATTATGATAATTATAATAGTGTATTATGTAATTATTATAGTGCATTATTAGTATTACTGTATTACATTATAATTATTATAACGTATTCTTAGTATTCTTGTATTACATTATATTATTATAATTATGATTATTATAATTATGGTAATACTGTATTGTTTATTTATGTATTTATTTACCTGACTTATATACCGCTGTTCTCAGCCCGAAGGCGACTCACAGCGGTTCACAACAAATATGAACAGCAAAAATTCAGTGCTACAGTATAGAAACAGTTAACAACCTAACACATTACACAATTAATAAACAGTTACTACAATACCCATTCACTGTCGTCTTGTCATCAAAAACATGTTCCAGATTCGTCATCCATTGTTCCATTCCAGTGTTCATTAACCAATCATTGCACTAATTATTGGAACGCCTGCTCAAACAGCCAGGTCTTCACTTTTTTGAGGAATACCATTAGAGATGGTGCTAGTCTAATGTCCGTAGGAAGGGCGTTCCACAGCCGAGGAGCCACCACCGAGAAGGCCCTATCTCTCGTCCCCGCCAGCCATGCCTGTGAGGCAGGCGAGATTGAGAGCAGGGTCTCCCCGGAAGATCTCAAAGTCCTGGTGGGTTCATAGGCAGAGATGCGGTCGGATAGGTATCTTGGGCCGGAACTGTTTAGGGCTTTAAAGGCCAACGCCAGCACTTTGAATTCAGCCCGGTAGCAGATCGGTAGCCAGTGGAGTTGGCGCAACAGGGGGGTTGTATGCTCCCTGCGCTCCGCTCCTGTTAAAATCATGGCTGCCGAGCGTTGGACTAGTTATAGTTGGACTAATTATTATATAATTATAGTGTATTATTAGTACTATTTATTTATTTATTTATTTCCGTTACTTTTACCCCGCCCTTCTCAACCCCCGAGGGGGGACTCAGGGCAGCTTACACAACAAGGCACCATTTGATGCCTATACAATTACAGTTACATATAATAAAGTCATAGTTTTAACCTTGTGCCCCTACTCCGGCCGACTTTTTTAATAATGTCTTGTCGTATTGTTATTGTCATTGTCTTTTTTGCTTAACTGTTTTCATTTGCTAGATATTGTATTGTTGTATTATGTTGGGCTTCGGCCTGTTGTAAGCCGCATCGAATCCTTCGGGAGATGCTAGTGGGGTACAAACAAAGTTATAATATAATAATAACACACGAATAAACAAACCACATTATATCAAACTATTCACACGTTCAGCATTCGTCTTCCGGGTTCCAGATGCCGTTCCATTAGACATTTCCTAGGCCTTTCCTTTCTTTACCTACCCGATTGATCAAATGCTTGGTCCCACAACCATGTTTTCAATTTTTTCCTGAAAGAGAGGAGTGAGATTGCTGTTCTGATTTCCCCAGGGAGCGAGTTCCACAGGCAGGGGGCCGCCACCGAGAAGGCCCTGCTCCTCGTCCCCACCAGCCTCACTTGTGATACTGGCGGGGTCGAGAGCAGGGCCCCCCCCCAGTCGATCTTAAACTCCGGGGTGGGACGT
Source organism: Anolis sagrei (assembly GCF_037176765.1). Lineage (NCBI taxonomy): Eukaryota > Metazoa > Chordata > Lepidosauria > Squamata > Anolidae > Anolis > Anolis sagrei. The sequence continues at coordinate 1,615,541 of NC_090031.1, read as the reverse complement.
AGAGGGAGATCCGTTCGGACAGATACACTGGGCCAGAGCCGTGTAGGGTTTTATAGGTCAAAACCAGCACTTTGAAATTGTGCTCCGAACTGGATCGGCAGCCAGTGGAGTTGACACAACAGGGGGGTGGTGTGCTCCCTGTATGATGCTCCAGTGAGCAATCTGGCTGCCTCCCATTGGACTAGTTGAAGTTTCCGAATAGTAATCTATTACTGTATTGTAATATTATCAATACAATAACTATATTAGTATATGAATATAATATGCACAATATTGTATATGCATACAATACCTATATTAGTATATGAATATAATATGCACAATATTAGTATTATATATTACTATGTTGCACTATACAAAAATAGTATTAGTAATACTACATGTCATATATCATATACAATTATTATATCATTATATTGTACTATATTAGTATATCACAATATGCATAATACACTACCAGTATAGTATACTATTATTATATATTGTACTATATCATAAGTTGTAGTATATATTATATAATAATCATCAACTCCACCATCAGCTCTGCTGGACCGGCCATGTTGTCCAGATGCCCGACCACCGTCTCCCAAAGCAGTTGCTCTACTCCGAACTCAAGAACGGAAAACGGAATGTTGGTGGGCAGGAAAAGAGATTGAAAGATGGGCTCAAAGCCAACCTTAAACACTCTGGCAAAGACACTGAGAGAGAACTGGGAAGCCCTGGCCCTTGAGAGCTCCAGCTGGAGGTCAGCTGTGACCAGCAGTGCTGCAGAATTTGAAGAGGCACGAATGGAGGGCGAAAGAGAGAAACATGCCAAGAGGAAGGCGCATCATGCCAACCCCATTCGAGACCGCCATCCACCTGGAAACTGATGCCCTCACTGTGGGAGAAGATGCAGGTCAAGAAGAGGGCTCCACAGCCACCTACGAACCCACCGCCAGGACACCGAACTTGGAGGACCATCATCCTCGGACTACGAGGGATCGCCTAAGTAAGTAAGTAAAGTATATTATATAATATATATTACATTATTTATATATGTGTATACACACTAGCTGTCCCCTGCCAGGTGTTGCTGTGGCCCAGTCTGTTGATCTGGAAAATAAAGTAATGAGAAAGTGTTGGTTTCTAATATATGTAATTTCTTTCTGCTTGTGGGTAAACAGTATTTCTTGCTGTTTCTTTCTCAGTGTTGACGTGGGGAGTGTCTGGTTTGTTGGAACATGTAACATAGCATTGTCCTTCTTTAAGGGCCCCTTTCAAATCTATGATACTATATCTCTGTGTGTGTCAATCATATCTACAATACAATACATGTAAGCCGCACCGAGTCCCTTGGAGATGGTAGCGGGGTACAAATAAAGTATTATTATTATTATTATTATTATTATTATTATTGGGTTGTTGTAGTTTTTTCCGGGCTATATGGCCATGTTCTGGAGGCAATTTTCTCCTGACGTTTCGCCTGCATCTATGGCAAGCTTCCTCAGAGGTAGTGAGGATGCTTGCCATAGATGCAGGCGAAACGTCAGGAGAAAAATTGCCTCCAGAACATGGCCATATAGCCTGGAAAAACCTACAACAACCCAGTGATTCCGGCCATGAAAGCCTTCGACAATACATTATTATTAATATCCCAGAATACTCCAAACAATGTGACCAGCAGTTCTGTTAGAGGAGGGAATTGAAATCCTGCAAAGCAGTTTTAGAAACTGACTTAGGAATGAAGGCGCGAATGCAAACGCTCCACCAGAGAGGAGAAAAAGAAATGATCTCAATCAGTGTTTGGCTTCTGGCTCTCTTCCTCATCTCAAGAAAAGACCACCAAAACAAGCAGCACGGTATAACAAGACGCTTGAACCCAAGCGAGCCTGGGAGAAAAGTAGAAATTATGTACGCACCAGAATTTCACAAGAAAAGGTTTAATTGTTCATTAGCTGCTCCAGAATTTCTCTCCACCAAATAGACTGTAGAGAAGTGGGGGGCCTGAAGCTGAGCGTGGCTGGAGATAAGGACACAACCTGCTCAACGTTCTGGAGCTTTGATATCTTTTCCGAATAAGAGCTCAAAGGAGGGGAACACAGTAGCTATCTCGTCCTTGAACGATGCCTTCCTCTATCCCTACGTCCCTAACTTCGCTTCTAACTACTTTCTCGAGTGCTGACAACAGATTCTAAGCACCATACACACACACACAAACGTAACACAGAGAGGACATGGCTCCAGGCCGGAAGAGGGATGGATGGGGGGGGGGTGACATTTGGGAAGGGCAGACGTGGGTGAAAACAGAGGAAGGAGAGGCTGCAGTCCACTCTTGCAGGTCACTCTTTGGGGCAACAAAGACACAAGACAATGGAGACATGCGACGCCAACCTTTCTAGTCTAAGCACATCATTTCCACGGGCCTGTGTGGGCAAAAATGAGCCTGAGAAGAGTCAAGAGCGGGATCCCTGAAACTCTAGCTTTCCACGTTATTGGGGTCTGGCTCCCAGCACCCCCTGACTGGAAGGGTGAGGATACTGGGAGCTGAAGTCAGAGGAATCTGGAGGGCCAAAGGTTCTAGAGCAGTGGTTCTCAACCTGTGGGTCCCCAGATGTTTTTGGCCTACAACTCCCAGAAATCCCAGCCAGTTTACCAGCTGTTAGGATTTCTGGGAGTTGAAGACCAAAACATCTGGGGACCCACAGGTTGAAAACCACTGTTCTTGAGGAAAGAAGAAAAGGCAACTCAGCCAAAGCCAAACAAGACCAAGCTTCCTCAGCGGTTTTCGCCTGTCTCAATTAGGAGAGGAACTTAAGGGGTTAAGAAAAGGTTGGGCTTTGCTCCCACTTTGAAGCAGGGGTGGGCAACTGGGATGGGTTGGGGAGTGGGGTTTTTCCCCTGGGGAAATCCAGTGTCTGTGAAGACTGCCAAAAAAAGCACCCTACAAAAATCTGTATGTGGCTGGAAGTCACCTCATTTTGAAAAATGACTGTTTTCAATAAAATAAACTGGATTATATTTTTTGTTGGGGGGGGGGGGGGCTTCAACTCCTGAAACCACGGAAACCTCTGCCAGAGAAGGAAGTCCTGGGGGGTTTATAAAAAGCTGCATGAGGGTAGGAAGTACAAGACGGGCAGTACCCAATTTTTTAAACAAACCGTACAAAGTTAAAAATTGCATAACAGTCTTATCAAATATCAAGAGCTTACAGTGATCCAGTGCTTCTTCCCCCTTGTCTTTCCAAAAGCCCAGGGTGGTTATTTCTGTTAATTAGCTTAAAAACCCATTTTAGGATCCTAGAGTTGGTGGGCCATCCAGTCCAACCCCATTCTGCCAAGAAGCAGGAAAACTGCATTCAAAGCACCCCCGACAGATGGCCATCCTCTGTTCCAAAGCAGACAATCCGGGTTCCATTTTGGCAGTGCAGAAGGGGCCTAAGACTCCCCGCCCCAAGGCCCCTTCCACACAACTGCATAAATCCTAGAATCCTAGAGTTGGAAGAGACCTCATAGGCCTTCATCCAGTCCAACCCCATTCTGCCAAGAAGCAGGAAAATGGCATTCAAAGCACCCCTGACAGATGGCCATCCTCTGTTCCAAAGCCTCCAAAGAAGGACCCCCACCACACTCTGTGGCCCAAGTGTAGAACTGCTTTTTGGAGAAACATCCAAGCCACACTACAATATGTGGATTTGGCTAATGTCACCAGTAGAAGGGGAACGACCCTTCAGAATCCCCAAACGGAGGAATTCCCCTTCAGGTCAGAGCGGCAACCATTTTGGGTCCAACCCCGCTTTCTCATCCGACTGGCTCCCGTGTTCAATGCCCAAAACACCTCCCTCCACAGTCCTTCGTCTCACAAAGCTCCCGTTTGGAGCCCGCTTTCAATTCACGCAGGCATTTTCGCTCCGCAAACTGAGCACGGCTTGGGCCAGCTTCCCCGCATCCAGCACCTGTCCGCCGTCGCCGGGCGGGCCACCTTTGGAGTCCGTCCCAGAGCTGCAGCAGCTGAAGGAGTCGAAATCCACGGCGACGTCCTGGACGTTGCGCTCGTTGGCGTTGTCAAAGCTGTTCTTGCCGTGGAGCTGCTTGAGGTGCTTGCGCAGGACGGGCTTGTGGGCGAAGACCATATCGCAGTAGTTGCAGCGGTGGGGCTTGTCCCCGCTGTGGAGGTTGAGGTGGTCCTGCAGGGAGCACTTCTGCGAGAAGGTCTTCCCACAGATCTTGCACTGGAAGGGCTTGATGCCGGCGTGGACCCGCATGTGCCGGTGGAGGTTGCCCTTCTGGGTGAAGGTCTTGCCGCAGAGGAGGCACATGAAGAGCTTGTGCATCTTCAAGTGGTTGGCGTAGTTCTCCAGGTGCCGGAAGACTCGGGTGCACTTGGGGCACTGGTGGTGCCACTGGAGGCCCTTGTCCAGCCCCCGCGGGTTGGGGCCAAACATGTCCTTGGAAGCCGCCAGCAGGTTCTCACCCCCGGCGTAGGAGAGCGCATAGTTGTGGAGCTGGCCCTGCTCCATCTCCCCAACCCGGTTCTCCACCGTGGAGTTGATGAGGGAATGCTGGGGCTCCGATGAATGGAGGGAGCTTTGCTGCTCCGAGGAAACGAACGGACTCTGGTCCTTCTTGCGTCGGACTTCCGAAGCCTCCCCGATGGACTCCACCTTCACAATCTGGATGTCGCTGTCATCCATGTCCATGCTGTCGTCCTCGGAGGGCTGGATGCAGGGGGAATCTGCTTGCAAGGAATCTTCTTCATCCTCCTCCTCTTCTTCCTCCTCCTCCTCCCCACTGGTCTTCGGTTCTGAAGAGTTCGTCTGCCGCGGGCTCTCCTCTTTGCTCTCGAGCGGCGTCGGCGTCTGCTTCGGCTTGATGAACTTCCACAGCGCCTGCGTGCATCGCTTCACGATGTGGCTCATCTGGAGGAAGCTGGCCGCGGTCAAGTAGTTCACCAGCTCCATCTCGGGGAACTCCAGGACGCCGCTGTAGCAGGAGAGGAGCAGCTGCCGCCCGACCTCGGCGCTCTGCAAGATGGAGATCTTCACTTCCCGGGAGTCGTTCAGCAGGAACTGGTCTCTCAAGAAAGGGGAGCCGGCGGCAAAGACGATTTTGTGGCCGTGGACCTCGAGGTCGTCGATGCGGATGGTGACGTCGCAGAACTTGTTCTCCTCTCGCAGCTTGTCCATCTTCTGCAGCATGGCGTCGCCGTAGTTGTCAAACTGGAAGTGGAGGCTATCGGCTCGGTCGGTCATGTTGACAAACCTGAAGGGAAAGCAATGACAGAGACCCAGGGAATGATTTTCCTATATCAAAATGGAATAATAATCATAATAATAATATTTATTTTTGTATCCTGCTATCAAGGGCAAGATGGATGGATGGCATCCTTGAAGTGACTGGACTGACCTTGAAGGAGCTGGGGGTGGTGACGACTGACAGGGAGCTCTGGCGTGGGCTGGTCCATGAGGTCACGAAGAGTCGGAGACGACTGAACGAATGAACAACAACAACCATTTCCCCAAAGGGACTTGGGGCGGCTTACATGGGACCAAATGTCCGTAAGACAATAAACAAACAATCCATCAAACAAAAACACAATTAAAATAAGAACATAATCAAATGGAACACCACCGAGACCTGAGGTTCCAGGCTCAGCGATGAGACCAGGATCCCTCCCAAGCTGGGTCTTCAGGGTATGTATGTAATAATGAATCCCATAGCTCTTTGTCCTCCAAAGCACTTTACATTTCCCTGACTCAGCTTGTATGCCCTCCACAAACACTAGCATCACCTTTCGTTCATGGCCCAGCATGATTTCCAATTTTAACTCTACATTTGGCCCTCCCACTGTTTTAATCATGTGTTGCTTTTTAATAATGTTGTGTATTTTATTGTCTATGCTTTTTAATTGCTTGTATTGATGTTTTATTGCTTGTGTTGTTGTGTTGGGCTCGGCCTCATGTAAGCCACACTGAGTCCCTTGGGGAGATGGGAGCGGGGTACAAATAAAGTTAATAATAATAATAATAATCAGGGAGAGTGTAATCCTGACTATATCCTAGTGTTTCCCAATCTGGGGGTCAGGACCCCTGTGGGAGGGGTCGCCAGAGGGGTTGCCAAAAGCCATCAGAAAATATGTATTTCTGATGGACTTAGGAACCCCTTTGGAAGATCTCTCTGCCTGTCCTTCTCTTCCTTTTTGGTGCTGCTGAAATACAACTCCCAGAATTCAAAAACAGTCCCCCAGCCCCATGAGTATGTAATGTTGGCCATGAAGATAGTGTGCCAAGTTTGGTGCAGATCCATCATGGGCTGGGTTCAGAGTGCTCTTTGATTGTAGATGAACTATAAATCCCAGCAACTCCAACTCTCAAATGTCAAGGTCTATTCTCCCCAAACTCCACTTGTGTTCACATTTGGGCATATTGATAATTCGTGCCAAGTTTGGTCCTGATCCATCATGGTTTGAGTCCACAGTGCTTTCTGGAGGTAGGTGAACTACAACTCCAAAACTCAAGGTCAATGCTCACCAAACCCTTCCAGTATTTCATGTTCATCACAAAAGTTCTGTTTGACACACTTGGCACACAGGGGTGTCGCGAGAGAGGTGACATAGGGGTCACCAAAAACCAATCAGGAAACACAGTATTTTCTGTTGGTCAGTTGGGTTCTGTGTCGGAAGCTTGGCCCAATTCTATCGTTGGTGGAGTTCAGAATGCTCTTTGATTGTAGGTGAACTATAAACCCCAGCAACTACAACTCCCAAATGACAAAACCAATCCTCTCCAAGCCCACCAGTAATAATAATAATAATAATAATAATAATAATAATAATAATAATCTTTATTTATACCCCACCACCATCTCCCCAAGGGGACTTGGGGCGGCTTACATGAGGCCAGGCCCAGCAATACAGTAATAAAACAATATACAACAGAACACAGCAAAATAAAATACAATACAAATCCATTTAAAAACACACCAACAATACAAATTCACAACATTTAAAACATAGAAATTGGTCACATTGGGCAGGCCTATTTGAATAGATTTAACAAATGTAAAAACACTGGTGAGAGAGCAATGTAATGTGTCTAGACAGAGGATCCGAGAGGTAGAGTAGGATGTGATTGCAATGGCAGGAAAATAAAGTGCTACCGAGGGCCATTTTACAGAGGTAAGTCAAGTCAGGGTATTATTGTTCATTCATCCATTGAAGGTACACTGGAACAGCCAGGTTTTCAAGCTCTTCCTGAAGACTGCCAGGGCGGGGACTTGTCTAATATCTCTGGGGAGCGAGTTCCAGAGTTGGGGGGCCACCACAGAGAAGGCCCTCTACCTCCAGAGTTGGGGGGCCACCACAGAGAAGGCCCTCTACCTCGTCCCCACAAGTTGTGTTTGTGATGGGGGTGGAAGCGAGAGAAGGGCCCCTCCAGAAAATCGAAGAGATTGTGTTTTCAGATTTGGGTGTACTGGGTATTTGTGCCAAATTTGGTCTGGTGAATGAAAATACATCTTGCATATCAGATATTGACATGACGATTCCTAACAGTAGCACAATGACAGTTGTGAAGTAGCAACGAAAATAATGTTATGGTTGGGAGTCACCACAACATGAGGAACTGTATTAAGGGGTCAGGCATTAGGAAGCCTGAGAAACACTGTTGAGAACCACTGTTTGGCCTTATGACTAACCAGGAGGACCTCTGTTTTGTCTGGATTCAATTCCAATTTGTTTGCCCTTATCCAGACTGTCACAGCTGCCAAGCAATGATTCAGGACCTGGACAGCCTCCTTAGCAGCAGGCGGACAGGAGTGATAGAGCTGGACATCAACTGCTTAAAGGTAGCATCAAACTCCAAAACTCCGGATGATCTCTCCCTGAGGCTTCATGCAGAAGTTAATCCACTTTATCTGTTTTGAACTGGATTAATTTTGGGTTCTCCTTATTTACATTTTTTTCTATTGTGACCCCACCCACGGTTTTATCATTTTACCTCGTTCATTTAGCCTGCTCATTCTGTTTGATTTTATATTGTTGATTTGCTTTATTTATTTTATTTTGCTACTTGTACGCATTTTATTCTGATGTAGTTTTATTGTCTGTATTCTTTATTTTGTTTTGCTGTATTGTATCTTTGGGCTTGGCTTCATGTTAGCCGCCCCGAGTCCCCCGTGGGGAGATGGTGGCGAGGTATAAATAAAGATTATTATGATTTGAGTTTACACAGCCACATAATCCAGTTCAAAGCAGACAATCTGGATTCTATTTTGGCAGTGTAGAAGGGGCTTAAGACTCCCCCCAAGGCCCCTTCCACACAACCGCATAAAATCCTCGAATCCTAGAGTTGGAAGAGACCTCCTGGTCCATCATCCAGCCCAACCCCATTCTGCCAAGAAGCAGGAATATTGCATTCAAATCACCCCTGGCAGATGGCCATCCAGCCTCTGTTCAAAAGCTTCCAAAAAAGGAGCCTCCAACACACTCACTCTGGGGCAGAGAGTTCCAGTGCTGAACGGCTCTCAAATCCACATTTAATTGAGTCCACACAGCTGTATCATCCGATTCAATGACAGATTAGAGAGATTGGCCAAAACTAACAAAATGAAGTTCAACAGGGACAAATGCAAGATACTCCACTTTGGCAGGAAAAACGAAATGCAAAGAGACAGAATTGGGAACGATGAGGCCTGGCTCGAGAGCAGTACGTGTGGAAAAGATCTTGGAGTCCTCATTGATAACAAGTTAAAGATGAGCCAGGAATGTGATGTGGCGGCAAAAAAAGCCAGTGGGAGTTTGGCCTCAGGCACCAAGAGTGTCTAGATCTAGGGAAGTCCTGCTCCCCATGCTCTATTCTGCTTTGGTTAGACCACTTTACCTGGAATATTGTGTCCAATTCTGGGCACCACAATTCAAGAGATAGCTTGACAAGCTGGAATGTGTCCAGATGAGGGCGACTAAAATGATCAAGGGTCTGAAGAACAAGCCCTATGAGGAGCGGCTTAAGGAGCTCGACATGTTTAGCCTGAAGAAGAGAAGGATGAGAGGAGACATGATGAGGGCCATGTATAAATATGTGAGAGGAAGCCACAGGGCGGAGGGAGCTGATCAAGGGCCTGGAGAACAAGTCCTATGAGGAGCGGCTTAAGGAGCTGGGCATGTTTAGCCTGAAGAAGAGAAGGCTGAGAGGAGATATGATGAGGGCCATGTATAAATATGTGAGAGGAAGCCACAGGGAGGAGGAAGCCAGGTTGCTAACGGGAGCGGCACTCAGGGAACATACCACTCCTCTGCTGAACCAGCTCCACTGGCTGCCAATCCGCTACCGGGCAGAATTCAAGGTGCTGGCTTTAGCCTATAAAGCCCTAAACGGTTCTGGCCCCGCTTACCTCTCCGAACGCATCTCCACCTATGAACTAACTAGAACATTAAGATCGTCTGGGGAGGCCCTGCTCTCGATCCCGCCTGCGTCACAGGCGTGCTTGGTGGGGACGAGAGACAGGACCTTCTCAGTGGTGGCCCCTCGGCTATGGAATGCCCTACCGGCAGACATCAGACAGGCACCTTCGCTGCTGACGTTTCGGAGAATGGTTAAGACCTGGCTTTATGAACAAGCGTTTGGCTAAGCAGTGCAACCAATCAAAGGAAGACGGTAAATGGAACATAGGAATGGCACAAGGATTATGAGAACGGATCTGATTTCAACTGAGGCGTTATGTTATGTTTGTTTTGTGATTTGTCTTGTTTGATTGTTAATTGTTGTGGATTGATGCTGTTGATCTTGTTTGTTGCATTGTTATGTTTTAATTGTACTGACACTGTTTGATAATTGTACCATGTAAACCGCATTGAGTCGCTTATTTGGGCTGAAAAATGCAGTATAGAAATAAAGCAAATAAATAAATAATAAATAAATAAGGAGCAAGCTTCCTTTCTGCTTCCCTGGAGAATAGGATGCAATGGAGCAATGGCTTCCAACTACAGGAAAGGAGATTCCATCTGAACATGAGGAAGAACTTCCTGACTGTGAGAGCCGTTCAGCGGTGGAACTCTCTGCCTTCCCCGGAGGGAGTGCGGTGGAGCTCCTTCTTTGGAAGCTTTTAAGCAGAGGCTGGATGGCCATCTGTCAGGGGTGCTTTGAATGCAATATTCCTGCTTATTGGCAGAATGGGGTTGGACTGGAGGATGGCCCAGGAGGTCTCTTCCAACTCTAGGATTCTAGAACTTCCTGACTGTGAGAGCCGTTCAGCAGTGGAACTCTCTGCCCTGGAGGGAGTGTGGTGGAGCTCCTTCTTTGGAAGCTTGTAAACAGAGGCTGGATGGCCATCTGTCAGGGGTGATTTGAATGCAATATTCCTGCTTCTTGGCAGAATGGGGTTGGACTGGATGATGGCCCAGGAGGTCTCTTCCAACTCTAGGATTCTATAACTTCCTGACTGTGAGAGCCGTTCAGCAGTGGAACTCTCTGCCCCGGAGGGAGTGTGGTGGAGGCTCCTTCTTTGGAAGCTTTTAAACAGAGGCTGGATGGCCATCTGCCAGGGGTGATTTGAATGCAATATTCC